>NC_092225.1:15960501-16008001 GCF_036320965.1 Panulirus ornatus
ACTTCCTGCGTCACATGGTTCCTGAGTAGCCGTTGACGATTCTAAGATGAATGAATGACGGGCCCAACATTGTGGTGTCTGCTTCTTTCCTTAGACCGATAAGCTTTGGAACTCTTTACCCTCTCGTGTCTTTCTTAACACCTACGACCTGAACCTTTCTCAAAAGGGAAGTTTAGATTTCTTCTCTCTCCTCCTCCTCCTCCTCCTCCTCCTCCTCCTCCTCCTGTCATTGCTTCTCCATTGCATTAACTCCTAATTATCATATCCCACCTGAAGGCCTGGCTTCGACAAGGACTGCTCTCCAATGGACGGAGCCGTCAACGTATACGACAGAACAGCCAAGGCTTTCGCCACGTATTCCAAGATGAAGAAGCTCAGAGATCTCTGACTGAGTCTTGATAATCAACATTCTTCAGCTGGAATTTTGCCTTTGATTCTTACATTCATCGTTTTCTTTTTTTATTTGAAACATAAATGTTTTAGAAAAATTTAAACTTGGAATGTTCATTGATGAGAGTGTTTATAACTATTTGAATTTTTTTTTATGATGAAAGGTCTCGAGTTCATTATTTTTTTTTTTTTATCTTTTCGTTTACTTTACTAAAGAATGGAGGGATAAATACGGTATTCAACAGGAATTTGGTTCGGGGATGAACCATCGATTTATAAACCAAACTACTTTGACAATGTGATCAAATAAGGGCTTTTATATCCTTACACTGTTATCTAAATGTGTAAAATATTCTACAGGGATAACTAACCTTGTCCTTTCACTAGGGGAATTAATCGTCCGATACAGTAACTCTTTCCTATCAGGGTCTTAAACGCATGTAACTGTAGCCATGAATGGTTTGTGTGATTACAATATGTGATGACTGTTTGTGTGTGACGGGGAAGCGATTGTTACACTCGTGTTGTCCCGTCTCTTAACCTTGTGTATATGTATCATGTCTTTATCTTGTCTATATATGTATCATGTCTTTATCTTGTCTATATATGTATCATGTCTTTATCTTGTCTATATATGTATCATGTCTTTATCTTGTCTATATATGTATCATGTCTTTATCTTGTTTATATATGTATCATGTCTTTATCTTGTCTATATATGTATCATGTCTTTACGTTATTCTGGTACGTTGGGTGGGTGGGATATTTAATTGTTTGAACACGACGGTACGCCCTTTGAACCCGACGATACGGCCCTTGAACACGACGGTACGATCCTTGAACACGACGGTACGACCCTTGAACCCGAGGATAAGGCCCTTGAACACGACGATACAGCCCTTGAACACGACGGTACGCCCTTTGAACCCAACGATACGGTCCTTGAACCCGAGGATACGGCCCTTGAACATGACGGTACGATCCTTTAACACGACGATACTGCCCTTGAACACGACGGTACGACCCTTGAACCCGAGTATAAGGCCCTTGAACACGACGATACAGCCCTTGAACATGACGGTGCGATCCTTGAACACGACGATACTGCTCTTGAACACGACGGTACGACCCTTGAACCCGAGTATACGGCCCTTGAACACGACGATACAGCCCTTGAACACGACGGTACGATTCTTGAACACTATGATACGACCCCTGAAGACGACGGTACGATCCTTTGGTCTGTCATTGAACCTCGCTTTAAACGATCCGGTCAAAGGCTAGACCGTCATACCCAAGGGTCGTACAATCTTGTTCAAGGGTCGTAGCGTCGTGCTCGAGGGTCGTGGCGTGTGAAAGGAGTGTGATGAGGTTTGTTAAAAGAAGGAACCGTAGAGAATAAGTAAAAATTGACATATCTTGCTAATACCTTGTCAAGTGTTAGAATTCGCGATTCAAATTCATTATATTCAAAAGGGTTTTTGATGCATTAGATAATCTCACGCATGTATATATATATGTCTCTGTCTCACTCTGCGAACTAAGGACTTTTATAACACGGTGAGAATTAATGCGATTGTTATCTTTCCGTAGTGGAGGCCTTTGAAGAGCGGACTGCAATGGTTTAAAAATGCTCCAAAAGGCGAGCGCTTCATACTATTTGATTACTTCTCTGGCTTTGATCCGGGCATGGAACTGTTGCGTGTGACACCAGTTATCACACAGGAGTTGACGTGTGTAGTATAGTGCCACCACTGCCAGCAGCAGCAGCAACCACAGGAGCAGGAGAGATATACGTCGCCTGTTTCTGTGTTGAGAGTTCCTGTTGATGGTGTGGATGCGAGGGGCCTGTGAGCCTCATTGGAGATGTGTTGGGCAAGTGTGGGATATCATCTGTGGTGGACAAGGGAATATATTGTATATATATTTTCTTTTTTGACTTTCATATTGAGATACAGGTTGTATTATTGGGGTGGAAGGAAGGGTAAAATGAAGGGATACATAATCTTTTTTTATAGGTTATAGTCTGTTGGTAGTTTTTCCTGAGAATCGTATTTTTGTAGAAGGTTTTAAGGGGAATATGGATGACCCTTTAGGGTCAGGTCAAAGGGTTTTGTACTTTCATACTCATATAAATAGGTCTATGGTTAACATTAGTCGAGAGGTTAGCACTATTTTAACGTCCTCTTTGCTTGTATACTGACACACTCGTCAGCATTAATGTAATTCCAGGTCATATGTACATAACAATTCTCATAGACTGTTTATTATGATCTGTAGCGCCACTTTGATGGTCGCCTCCAACAGCGTGGACGGTGTGTGTGTGTGTGTGTGTGTGTGTGTGTGTGTGTGTGTGGCCTCTACCCTGCCATTTGCTAATGTGTTGCATGGTGTTCTGCTCTACTGGACTGTGTGGTAGATTTTGGGTTATGTTGGTCCCGTGGTGATTGTGGTCTCGGGTAATTGTGGTGTTGCTGTGTACCGACGATGTTGTGTGCATTGTGTAATGGTATATTCTCTCTCTCTCTCTCTCTCTCTCTCTCTCTCTCTCTCTCTCTCTCTCTCTCTCTCTCTCTCTCTCACACACAGCCGTCCACTGGTCTCTAACACCAGATACGTGGTCTCATACACCTGGCGTTTGGTCTCTTAACACCAGACCGCTGGGTTCTAACCCCACAGACCTGGTGTGTAGTACCAGATCACAAGGTTTGGCACTCCACTAACACCTCCCTCACTCCTTTCTCTCCCTTCCCCTACGTACCTTCAACCTCCAACACCCTCAGTCACCCCTACCCTTCTCCAGCACTGCCACACCGCTCCTCCACCCTCCTCCACAGCATTACCACACCGCCCCCTCCACCCTCCTCCACACCACTGCCACACCGCCCCCTCCACCCTCCTCCACACCACTGCCACACCGCCTCTCCACCCTCCTCCACAGCACTGCCACACCGCCCCCTCCACCCTCCTCCACAGCATTGCCACACCGCCCCCTCCACCCTCCTCCACACCACTGCCACACCGCTCCTCCACCCTCCTCCACACCACTGCCACACCGCTCCTCCACCCTCCTCCACACCACTGCCACACCGCTCCTCCACCCTCCTCCACACCACTGCCACACCGCCTCTCCACCCTCCTCCACAGCACTGCCACACCGCCCCTCCACCCTCCTCCACAGCACTGCCGCACCGCCCCTCCACCCTCCTCCACAGCTCTGCCACACCGCCCCTCCACCCTCCTCCACAGCACTGCCACACCGCCCCTC
The DNA here is from genome assembly GCF_036320965.1 of Panulirus ornatus. NCBI lineage: Eukaryota > Metazoa > Arthropoda > Malacostraca > Decapoda > Palinuridae > Panulirus > Panulirus ornatus. Next base: position 15,964,160 of record NC_092225.1, read on the forward strand.
CACCCTCCTCCACAGCACTGCCACACACCCCTCCACCCTCCTCCACAGCACTGCCACACCGCCCCCCCCACCCTCCTCCACACCATTGCCGCACCGCCCCTCCACCCTCCTCCACACCACTGCCATACCGCCCCCTCCACCCTCCTCCAGCACTGCCACAAGAATTACCCGCGAGCCAAGCCGAGCGTAATGTAGAAAATTGAGAAAAGAACCGCAGGAGTCATCAGCCTCCATAACCGTTGGGGTGGGAGCAGTGAGGGAGTGGTGATGGCGGTGGTGGTCATGTAGGGCTAGAGAGAGGTTTCACGGAATGATGGGGAGGCTCCAGACTGATGGGGGAGGAAGATGGGGGGCATATGAGAGGATGGGGGAAGGCTTCAGACTAATGGGGAATGAAAGATGGGGCTTCGGAGAGGTTACATAGGGTTTAGTGGAGGACTGGGTGAGGCATCTTTGGAAATGGGGAGGGGGAAGAGGGGAGTTTAATGAGAGCTAGGGTGGATGGGGAGACTTGAGACACTGATGAGGAAGGAAGAAGAGGACTCGCGTGATGCTGGAGAGGTTTGCCTTTAAGGTAGAGAGGCTTCAGGCTGAAAGGGAGGGAAGGTCAGGGCTAATGGGAGGCTGGAGAGGTTTCAGAGAAGGATGGGGAGGCGTGAGATCGATGGGGAAGGACGATGGAGCTCGTAGGAAGTAGGTGAGATTTAGGTTTGAGAAGAGGAAGTTTCATGGGAATTGTTTAGGACGATGGGGGTCATCTTATGGGAGGCTGGAGAGGGTTCAGAGAAGGGATAGTGGTTGGGTGATGGGGACTGGGGAGGCTGCAGGGAAGGATGGGGAGATTTCAGGATGATGGGGAAGGAGCGCAACGTTTTTCCTGAGACCTGATTGTAGTAGATGAATGGGGGACGTTTTCTAATGGGTTCAACAGGAGGTTTCAAGAATAGAGTAGAGCGGGTTTCATGGGGGGATGGGGAAGTTTTCAGTGGGATGGTATGATTTTAGGAAGATGGGTGAGGTTTCGACGATACCTGGGAGAAGGTTTCAGGAGGATGGGGTGAGATGTGTCTAAAGTGCATGGGGTTAGGTTTCAAGATAATTGCAACGATGTTTCAATAATTCATTGGAGAAAAGGTTTCAGGAAATCAGGGCGAACTTTCAGGAGAATGTTGGAGCAAGTTTCAGAAGAACGAGAAGAAGTTTCAGTAGTGTATGGGAGAAGATTTCTGAATACAAAGAAGTTTCAAGAAAGCAGATGCGAGTTTCAGAAAATACAGGAACATCATGTTAGGATGTTGGTAGGTAGATAGCATGATGTGATGGTATATGAGATTTGCATGAGGCCAGTGAGACCATGAGGAGGTTGTACACGGGGATGGATTGAGGTAACATAATGATTCAGTCTTGAGGTGGCATACAGGTTAGGGTGGGCTGGAGACACGCACGTGAATTGAGAAAATGAATTTACAGAGCTATGTTTCTCTCTCTCTCTCTCTCTCTCTCTCTCTCTCTCTCTCTCTCTCTCTCTCTCTCTCTCTCTCTCTCTCTCTCTCTCTCTCTCTCCCCTTTGGAGCGAGTTTAGCATTTTGATGGCAGAGCATTTCCAACCGCTATAGAGTTACCCCAGGAGTCGATACGATTAAAGTTTTCCCCCTTCATATATATATATATATATATGTATATATATATATATATATATATATATATATATATATATATATATATATATATATATATATATATATATGTGTGTGTGTGTGTGTGTGTATTTTCAAGCCCGACCGATCTTATTCTCGTAAAATATCCATATCCGGCAAAGGAAAAAAAAAAGATTTCCACCAAAGTGCGTGTACGATGTTCTGCACAGTATATATATATATATATATCAGGAACTGGGGTTCGCGGGAGGGGGTCGGAAGACGTATGTCGAGCCACATAAAAGAAACTGGAGTTTTGGCCAACCATTTCGGGAAAAGTTTCCAAAAGCTGTTTCGTCGGCTTCAGTTCATCTCCAGCGGAGTCATACGCTTTTCTTCGAGTCATACGCTTTTCTTCGTGACTCTTACGTCCATTCCTGGCGTCGTGCGTATGTGCACCGGTTCTCTTCGGCATAGACTAGGCGTATGTAATGTTTAGAATCATTGATAAGTCTTGTGCATTCACTCTGTGTGTGTGTGTGTGTGTGTGTGTGTGTGTGTGTGTTTCAGTGATGTTTTAATGTTAAGTTTTGTTTTGTTATATATCCTGCTGTTGCTGTTGCTCTGATCATGAGAAGTCCGCTCACTCTCCAGCCTCAGCCCTCTGGCCCACAGTGGGCTGGGCTGAGCATGGGGTGGGGGTCCAGCAGGTGTAGACAGCAGGTCCAGAGTGATCTAGGGTTGTGGAGGCCCACCGTTGGTTATGTGGGTACGTCGTCAGTTTACAGTTCTCAGTGGCCTGGGTTCAACTCTCCAGGGCGCGTCTTGGTAAAATTGTTTACATTGATTTACATGTAAATAGTACATGTTCTCATATATATGTATATATATATATATATATATATATATATATATATATATATATATATATATATATATATATATATATTCCTATTGGAAAAGGTCACAGTTGAGAGCGTGATCAAGTAAATTTGTATATGTCCACAGGAAAATGAGACACGATAAGTTCCCAAGTGCACTTTCGTGTAATAATCACATCATCAGGGGAGACACAAGAGACAAGTATAACAGTCAGTTGATATACATCGAAGAGACGAAGCTAGGACGCCATTTGGTAAACATGCGATTGTCTTGGACAATCGCATGTTTACCAAATGGCGTCCTAGCCTCGATATATATATATATATATATATATATATATATATATATATATATATATATATATATATATATATATATATATATATATATATATATATATGGGGAGGTGATAACAAGTAGCGGTGATGTGAGAAGGAGATGGAATGAGTATTTTGAAGGTTTGTTGAATGTGTCTGATGACAGAGTGGCAGATATAGGGTGTTTTGGTCGAGGTGGTGTGCAAAGTGAGAGGGTTAGGGAAAATGATTTGGTAAACAGAGAAGAGGTAGTAAAAGCTTTGCGGAAGATGAAAGCCGGCAAGGCAGCAGGTTTGGATGGTATTGCAGTGGAATTTATTAAAAAAGGGGGTGACTGTATTGTTGACTGGTTGGTAAGGTTATTTAATGTATGTATGACTCATGGTGAGGTGCCTGAGGATTGGCGGAATGCGTGCATAGTGCCATTGTACAAAGGCAAAGGGGATAAGAGTGAGTGCTCAAATTACAGAGGTATAAGTTTGTTGAGTATTCCTGGTAAATTATATGGGAGGGTATTGATTGAGAGGGTGAAGGCATATACAGAGCATCAGATTGGGGAAGAGCAGTGCGGTTTCAGAAGTGGTAGAGGATGTGTGGATCAGGTGTTTGCTTTGAAGAATGTATGTGAGAAATACTTAGAAAAGCAAATGGATTTGTATGTAGCATTTATGGATCTGGAGAAGGCATATGATAGAGTTGATAGAGATGCTCTGTGGAAGGTATTAAGAATATATGGTGTTGGAGGCAAGTTGTTAGAAGCAGTGAAAAGTTTTTATCGAGGATGTAAGGCATGTGTACGTGTAGGAAGAGAGGAAAGTGATTGGTTCTCAGTGAATGTAGGTTTGCGGCAGGGGTGTGTGATGTCTCCATGGTTGTTTAATTTGTTTATGGATGGGGTTGTGAGGGAGGTAAATGCAAGAGTCCTGGAAAGAGGGGCAAGTATGAAGTCTGTTGGGGATGAGAGAGCTTGGGAAGTGAGTCAGTTGTTGTTCGCTGATGATACAGCGCTGGTGGCTGATTCATGTGAGAAACTGCAGAAGCTGGTGACTGAGTTTGGTAAAGTGTGTGGAAGAAGAAAGTTGAGAGTAAATGTGAATAAGAGCAAGGTTATTAGGTACAGTAGGGGTGAGGGTCAAGTCAATTGGGAGGTGAGTTTGAATGGAGAAAAACTGGAGGAAGTGAGGTGTTTTAGATATCTGGGAGTGGATCTGTCAGCGGATGGAACCATGGAAGCGGAAGTGGATCATAGGGTGGGGGAGGGGGCGAAAATTTTGGGAGCCTTGAAAAATGTGTGGAAGTCGAGAACATTATCTCGGAAAGCAAAAATGGGTATGTTTGAGGGAATAGTGGTTCCAACAATGTTGTATGGTTGCGAGGCGTGGGCTATGGATAGAAATGTGCGCAGGAGGATGGATGTGCTGGAAATGAGATGTTTGAGGACAATGTGTGGTGTGAGGTGGTTTGATCGAGTAAGTAACGTAAGGGTAAGAGAGTTGTGTGGAAATAAAAAGAGCGTGGTTGAGAGAGCAGAAGAGGGTGTTTTGAAATGGTTTGGGCACATGGAGAGAATGAGTGAGGAGAGATTGACCAAGAGGATATATGTGTCGGAGGTGGAGGGAACGAGGAGAAGAGGGAGACCAAATTGGAGGTGGAAAGATGGAGTGAAAAAGATTTTGTGTGATCGGGGCCTGAACATGCAGGAGGGTGAAAGGAGGGCAAGGAATAGAGTGAATTGGAGTCATGTGGTATACAGGGGTTGACGTGCTGTCAGTGGATTGAATCAAGGCATGTGAAGCGTCTGGGGTAAACCACGGAAAGCTGTGTAGGTATGTATATTTGCGTGTGTGGACGTGTGTATGTACATGTGTATGGGGGGGGGGGTTGGGCCATTTCTTTCGTCTGTTTCCTTGCGCTACCTCGCAAACGCGGGAGACAGCGACAAAGTAGAAAAAAAAAAAAAAAAAAAAAAATATATATATATATATATATATATATATATATATATATATATATATATAGATATAGATATAGATATATATCGCGTATAGCTGCCTATATCAAAAGGCCATAATTATGCAAAGTTACCAAGAATGTTTACGAAACTAAGATCAGCGTCTGGTCTTCCTTGGTAACAGAGTCGCTTTGCTAACCATATTCAGCATCACGCAGGCACAAGACGGTAAAGCTGTTGCAATTTCCGAACTCCTTATCCCTTGAGCCGAGGCGCACGAGTCCCGCTCTCATATCTCGGAACTTGTCCCGCTCCCAGAGGAGAAAAATGAGCGTAGATATGGATCTTTGGAGGTTCCGTCTCAGATACGGGTATTGGAGGGTGGGGATGGTGGTGGTGGAGAGAGGGGGGTAATGGAGGTGGTGGAGGGGGCTTACTAACTTGGTCCCCCGTACTGCATTCTTCTTCTTCTTCTTCTTCTTCTTCTTCTTCTTCTTCTTCTTCTTCTTTTTGGAGGGGTTGTTATCTTGCCTCGCATGTCCGGTGTTGGAGAGGCTGCAAGTCCTGCTCCACATACCATGGTTGGAGGGTTGTTATCCTGTTTAACACACTCCTGTTGAGGGTGATTTGCTCTCCCGGTCGTGCACACTGCTTTGGAGGTGTTGGAGGGGTTGTTATCCTGCCTCTCACACCATTGGAGAAGTTGCAGTTTTAATTCTAACACTGCTGCCTCAACTGTTGTAGGGTTGAGAATTATTCCCAACTGAACCTTATTAAATTTGTTCCATTTCCTCCACCATGCTTTGAATAATATAGTACAATATGCCCAGTGGAAATATCCTCACAAACAGATACTTTAAATTCAACCTCTAAGTTTACATATGCATCAGATTCCTGGAATTGAAACTCAGTTCGTAGATCTTCGTAGGTTCCTTGCTGCTGGGGGGGATGGAGTGGGCTGGGGTAGGCGGTTTAGTAGTACATATCTGTCGTGCTTTTAATGTCTGTCGAATTTTTTAACGTACCTCAGACAAGACAGGATCATTAAGGCCTGTCCTGGGATATAAAGATACCCGTGGTAGACTGACTAGGCCTGTCAGTGGTAAGAGTTATTTTCCCTGGACGTGGACACCCCAGGTGGGATCATTAGGCCTGTCAGTATGTGAGGAACATGTCTCCCTGTGCATGGACACCCCTGGGGCATCTCGAGCCGAGTTAGTTACAAGCTGCCGACTGAGCTAGGTCTGTCGCAGCCATATTTACCCCCCTAGTCCAAGTTGGTGGCCATTTACCGACCAACCAGAGGGAAGATGAGCAGCTGAGTGAGCTGTACTTGAGCCGCCTGGCCGCCCTGGGGATCAAACCCTAGCCACTGAATTAAAATACGAGATCCAGACCACCGCACCACCAACCTAGGCGCTACTTTTCATATGTGGTAAATATTTCTATCTATCTCGATTCGGTTTTTATTTCAACTTTCAGTCGATATTGGTAGTTTTTACACCTACCTTACCTTCCTGCTGTAGGATCCCCGTACCAGTGCAGCTCCAGCAGCGCCTCGGAAGCTTGCCACGTCCACCGGGCGGGACCACAGACCAAGAAGTATAGTGTTGTGTGGTTTTCTGTGTGGGATAAGTGTAGGACACTTGAGGAGCAGGTGCTTCAATGTGGAAGCTGTGTCTTGGGCATCACATTATTTCGCGTCTGCTGAATATATATATATATATATATATATATATATATATATATATATATATATATATATATATATATATATATATATATGAGAGAAAAAACTTGGCTTTATTGCTAGTCATAATCCTGAAAGGTGTCTGTGAGGTTTTGAATTTATCTCTAAGAGTTGTATGAATTTCATTAAGCCTGTAATTCATATAACATTATGGTTTCTCATGTTAAATGGCCTAGAATTTCCTGTAGACGACATCTCACTAGAGTTGTATAAAAAAAGAATGTCTTTTTTTTCCTTACTAAATACTAATAAACTTTATAACCTGTTCTGACGAAGAGGCTCTGATGTACCACTCTCATTGGAAATGCAATTAAACTGAGTAGGGATTAAACTTCACACGCTTATTACACCCACAAGTGTATGATATACATGTTAGTGTTAGCTCTGTCAGCATACATCTTAATCTTACAAAAAAAGATATCAAGTCCTGAATACCTTTCGTCGAATGATATGTGTTCGTAGGTCTTGCCGTGTCGAAGATATCGCCATATTCATTTAGGTATCTTAATGAGTATGATGTTAGTTTGCTGTCTTGTTTCGTCTCTTGTCAGTGTTGTGTTATAAGGTGGGAGTAACAGTAAGGGAGAAAGCACAACGCCCTAGGGAACAGAGCTTTATAACAATCGAGTCATTTATATTATCTACCGACCACCTACCACTCTCTGACACCTGTGTTCATGGTTGATTTATGGAGTCAGAATCCAAATGTATCTATTAACCCTGTGGTAGCACTCCTTAAGGTTGTATATCACCTTATGGTCATACGTGTCTTAAGACCTTCGTGAAGTGTGGGTAAATACTATCATCATCAATTGTCATTCTGCCACAAAGGCTTGTAGGATCACGTCCTACTTGTCTACACCTTATGGCAGGAAGGAGAACAGACACAGTAGACTTCGTTTGTCGTTATAAAAGGAGAACGAAGCTTCCCGTTTTCTTCCAAAAGTGCATATGGTGATACCGCTGCGCTACGTCCAGTAACAGGGAAGTGTAGACTTGTTTCGAGAGGGAAATTCTCTGACGAGACTTTATTCACATGGTTATATAATCTTATGTGATATGATGGACTTTCCTAATGATGGAAAAGCCTGCCTGTGTGTGGCTCATATCATTGAGGAGCGTTGTAATTTCACGCATCTGTGGGGAAACTGGGCATATATATATATATATATATATATATATATATATATATATATATATATATATATATATATATATATGTATATGACACACTGATCTCTTAATGGACTCTCGTGTATCCAGCGGTGTCCCGTATACAAGACGAGTCGTTAGAAAAAAAAAGAAAAGAAAAACGCGGTCAGCGTCCTCGTTTACACCGGATTTAATTAAAGTTATCCCTCCTCCGTCTGGGGCGAAAATGCGTTATAAGGGGGAAGAAAGGGGGTCATGATTCACGGTCAGATACGTGAGAGGAGAGAGCGTGTGTGTGTGTGTGTGTGTGTGTGTGTGTGTGTGTGGCGGGTTTAACAAGGCCTGATGTGAGGATGTAGGGAAGTATATACGACTGAATGAATCTAAGGCGGTGTGTTTAAACGTCACAGAGTATATATATATATATATATATATATATATATATATATATATATATATATATATATATATATATATATTGATCTTTGACCCTATAAAATCCTTGAAAAGACCAAAACAAAATAAATGAAACATGAATTAATGATTGAATGCGTATTCTAGCGTATTGAATCAAAGGCACATTCTTCTTTTCCAATCAGTCGAATGAAGGGTTAAGGTGATGTCTTAAATGTTTGAAAGAGGAAAGAGAAAAAAACTGTAGCTTAAACACTATATATCTTTCTCCATAGGAAAGGAAACATTAGAGAAACATGAAGGTTTTTTTTCCTTTTCTTTTTTACCTTGCCTGATTCTCTCACATGAGGTAGTCATGAGACCACAAAAGATATTAAACTATAAAACTCATTAATTTGCATATGATGTTGTATGGCATTATGAATTGGCATAATTCATTTAAGTTATGAAATTAGACTTCCCATTGTTCACCACTCTTGAGACAAGTACTCTTATAGCATGAGTGAGTGAATGAAATGAAGGAAGTGATGAAATTGTGAATGCAGACAGCACACTTTTTTTTCTTCTTCTATCATTCCACTTCTTTCATCTCTCACTATGCCCTCTCCCCCCCTGCCGCATTCCTTCTTGCACTTCCATTCTTTGAGTTGCCTTCATTCATTCCCCTCCTCCCCTTTCCCTTTCCCATTCCTCCCCTTTCCCATTATTACCGACCTTCTTGGCCTTTCCTCTTTTTTCCTCTCCCTTCCCCCTTCCCTCCACCTTTCCTTTTCCTCCCCCCCTCCCTTAACCACCCCTCCCCCCAAAAAGCTCCCAGCTGTGTGGAGGGAAAGCAAACAAACATTGCCCGAAGCGGTCTCAGAAAATACGGAAAACCCGCGCACCCCATTTCTCTCTCTCTCTCTCTCTCTCTCTCTCTCTCTCTCTCTCTCTCTCTCTCTCTCTCTCTCTCTCCTCTCGCGATGGAAAGTTTTGTGGGGATTTTTTTTTTTTTCTAGTCTGTTAATGAATTTTCCACGATAGCCTTTGGCTGTGGAGGCCGGCGGTGGAGGCTGGTGGCTGGTGGTGTAGTGTGTGTGTGACCCCGGTGAGGCTCGGCGTAGCCAGGAGTCATGAGGCGCGAGAGATGTGTGTGTGTGGCTGGTGAGGGAGGATTGATGTCCTGGTGTTGGGTTACGTGCTCTCTCTCTCTCTCTCTCTCTCTCTCTCTCTCTCTCTCTCTCTCTCTCTCTCTTATCTATCTATCTATTATCTATCTATATCTATCTATCTACCTCTGTATATCTATCTATTTTTTCCTGTCCATTTTTACTTATTTCGTAGCTGTCTCGTGTTACATTCATTCTCTCTCTCTCTCTCTCTCTCTCTCTCTCTCTCTCTCTCTCTCTCTCTCTCTCTCTCTCTCTCTCTCTCTCTCTCTCTCGAGTGCAACTTCACCTTCGTCGAGACTTCATCCTTGAACGCCGAGGACGAGTGCGGAGTACAGCGAATCTGGTCGAGGATACGTCTCACGGCGTAAGGAGGCTGTCCTCTCCCGGCTACGTTTTGGAGTGCAGTGTCGAAACTGCTGGGAGGTGGAGGGGTGTTTGGGGCGTAGCTGGGAGTCCTGATTATTATGTTTCCACACTTTTATTTCTTCTTTCTCCACCTTGACTCGAGTTTGCACAGGGGATAGGGGAGAAAGAATACTTCCCACGTATTCCCTGCGTGTCGTAGAAGGCGACTAAAAGGGGAGGGGGCGGGGGGCTGGAAATCCTCCCATCTCATGTTTTTAGATTTCCTAAGAAGGGACAGAGGACCAAGTGAGGATATTCCCTCTAAAGCTCAGTCCTCCGTTCTTAGCGCTACCTCGCTAACGCAGGAAATGGCAAATATGTAAATATATATATATATATATATATATATATATATATATATATATATATATATATATATATATATATTTTTTTTTCCAAAAGAAGGAACAGAGAACGAGGCTAGGTGAGGATATTCCCTCAGAGGCCCAGTCCTCTGTTCTTAACGCTACCTTGCTAACGCGGGAAATGGCTAATAGTTTGAAAGAAAGAAAGAAATATATATATATATATATATATATATATATATATATATATATATATATATATATATATATATATATATATATTATGGAGTTGACACAGCAGGTGGTTGGCTCTGGGGTGTACCTGAGCTCGTTATGTCGTTACCCATCCATAGGTCGTTAGCGTCGCCAGGCCATTAGTGTCATTAGGTTGTTGTTGTTCTTCTTGTTTCGCTTACGTTGCCGTGTCTTTGGTAACGATCCTGATTGTACTTGTTTGACTAACGTTGCTGGTCGTGTCATGTTCATAACCTGGACACGACAAGACGGTGCGACCCGACGCATGTACGACCATGGGTACATGATATCAGGCGTGGCCTTTGACCTTTAAAGGGTGGTGTTGTTGGGTTGTACCACCGTGCTTAAGGAAATCGTGCCGTCGTGCTCGAGGGTCGTATCTTCATGATTAGAGGTCGTACCGTCGTGGTCAAGGGTCACGCGATTATGCTAGAGGGTCGTTCCGTCGTTCTCAGGAGTAGCAACTTCATGATGAAAGGTCGCACCGTGGGGCTCAAGGGTCGTACCCTCGTGCTCAAGGGTCTTACCCTCGTGCTCAAGGGTCTTACCCTCGTGCTCAAGGGTCGTACCCTCGTACTCAAAGGTCTTACCCTCGTGCTCAAAGGTCGTACCCTCGTGCTCAAGGGTCGTACCCTCGTGTTAAAGGGTCGTACCCTCGTGCTCAAGGGTCGTACCCTCATGCTCAAGGGTCGTACCCTCGTGCCCAAGGGTCGTACCCTCGTACTCAAGGGTCGTACCCTCGTACTCAAGGGTCGTACCCTCATGCTCAAGGGTCGTACCCTCGTGCTCAAGGGTCATACCCATGTGCTCAAGGGTCATACCCTCGTACTCAAGGGTCGTGCCGTCGTGCTCAAGGATCATACCATTATGCTCAGGGGGGTTAATGGTGAGCAGTAATGGTTAGTTGGTGATAATGGGAGCGGCCAGGGAATGCAGACGGTAGATGAAGATCGGGATAGTAGATAGAGTGGTTAAAGAGGCGGTAAGAAGAATGGAGGAATGAAAAAAATCGAGAAATGAGGAAGATGGAGAAGCGAGAAGAGAGAAATGAATGATAATAGATAACCTAAATGGGTATTGGATGATAATGGGGAAAAATGGTGTTAACGTAAATAGCAGAAAATGGGTATCAGCGATCAGGGCCAGACTTCAGTGTTAGTGGCCATTAACTCGTAGATTATGACGAGTTAACGACCATTTAGTTCTAAAGTATGACTGCAGGTAATGGCCATTTGATAAAAATAAACGTTTTATAGGATCTAGGCAGCCGTTAGGCTCAGTATACACAGTAAAGATATAACAAAACTATGGGAGGTCATGGTAGTAAGTAGTTAACCAATCATACATGAGCTTAAGATCAAGGTGTGTGTGTGTGTATGTGTGTGTGTGTGTGTGTGTGTGTGTGTGTGTGTGTGTGTGTGTGTGTGTGTGTGTGTGTGTGTGTGTCTCAAGTAAGGGAGGAGGGAGGAGACGCTGTCTTTGTTTTCGGGAAACTTGTAGCGATTGTGAGATGCCTGGCATCATCATCATCATCATCATCAGCATCAGCATACGTTGCATCGCTCACTGAACAAAGACTTCACCTATTTGACTTTGACTTCTTGTGCGTGTGTGTGTGTGTGTGTGTGTGTGTGTGTGTGTGTGTGTGTGCTGAAGCACCACTAGGGAAAAGAAACACGAGAATCGTGAGCGCTTTCGTGTATTACCATATCTTCAGGGGACTAGTTACAGAGAGGACAGTGTTTTTTTTTTTCCCCATACTATTCGCCATTTCCCGCGTTAGCGAGGTAGCGTTAAGAACAGACGACTAAGCCTTCGAGGGAATATCCTCACTTGCCCCCTTCTCTGTTCCTTCTTTAGGAAAACTAGAAACGAGAGGGGAGGATTTCCAGCCCCCCGCTCCTTTCCCTTTTAGTCGCCTTCTACGACACGCAGGGAATACGTGGGAAGGATATTCATATATATCGCCATTCTTCGTCTGTTTCCTGGTGCTACCCCACTGACGTGGGAAACAAGGATTAAGTACAATAAATAAATATATTTATATATTGCCTAAGCCAAGCGAGAACAATGCTAAGCCAAGCGAGAAACAATTATGTGTTATTACTAAAGTTACTTTGATGCAGTAATATAAAACAGTATGGATCACTGAGTGTTTTTTTATATATGTAATTTCATAGGAGAGGACGATAAGCAAACCCAGTGTCATTATGATCATATTTAGCCAACGTAATTATATTTATAAACATACACGCCTGCAATTCATTAATTCATGATATCCTACTTTATTTATAGGTTGAATTAATTACGGAAGGCAACTAATTGTTATTAATGATATTGGATCTGTGGAAAATAGCTGATGCCCCCCCCCCCCTCCCCTCCCCCTCAGAAAACAAAAAAACAAAAAACGGACAAAATCATTTTAGGCGTCTGGTCTCCTGTTATTGTTGTGAATATTATTATTATAACTTCTGTTTGGGATGAGAGGGAGGGTGGAGGGAGATGCAAGGGGGAGGTGGGTGGTTGGGCGGGGGAGGGTTACTATAATAGATTGATTGCACTATGTATTTTGTATAATTAACTAATTGTATTTTGTATTTTGTATAATGAACTAACTGTGCAGTACAGAGAGGAGGAGGCATTTTTTTTTTTACTCTTGAGTGGGACGTGGGGGTTTGGGGGTTTCCCATGCCTTGAACTTTCTCTTGGTGTGGGGTCCCATGTCTAGAACTTCCTCTGCTGTTATGAAGCTTTTGGAAGTTCTGTGTGTTCTCTCTCGACATTTTGACAGTATCAATCATTGACTTCTCTGTTCATTAACTGTTCTTATACTCTCAAGATTCATCTTGGCGTCTTTCGTAGCAAATGTCTTGCCCAGTTTCTTGATTGTGGTGTGTGTGTGTTTTTTTTATCTTTGCATCTTTCGTAGAAATGTTCATAGTCGACATTTTCATGAAATTGGTTTAGAAGGTTGGTTTGTGTGTGTGTGTGTGTGTGTGTGTGTGTGTGTGTGTGTGTGTGTACCTTTTTCTTATTGTGGGAAGGTCAGGGGTCATAGTCCCTTTTCAAATTACGACACCTTTGGCACCCGATTTAACCCCCCTTTGATCCACGACGTAACGACCTTACAGCATCGGTACGACCCTTGAGCCACAACGGTACGACCCCTGAGCCACAACGGTACGACCCCTCCTGACTCGACCGTGTTCTTATGTCCCCCTTTCTATAACGTTCTGTCACCACGTCTCTTCTCGTACCACTTGTGGTGAACCACACCCAAAGTTATTAAATTAACCACAAAAAAAAGAAGGAAAAACACTGGAGGCTTATTTTCCCCGCGGGTTTTTTCATAAGAACATACACGAGACGTCAGGATTCCCCGTTCCAACATTATTTTTCCTTTCCCTCGAATTCAAATAAGGACTGAAGTACATATAGGCAAGACCGCCTTCGGCTTTCATTTCTTTTCTTTTGATCCTTCTGTTAAGTTAAAGACGACCTTCTTTTTTTTTTTTTTTCTTTCCTTCTCTCATCATTATTTCCCCGGTCCTGAATTGCCCAAGGCTCCCTACTTCTTTGATGAAAATCTGGTTTAATTTGCTCAGCGCAGATATCCACGGTCGTGTGTGTGTGTGCCCGCGGGGGATACAGCTCCCAAGCCAAGACGGGAGTAACTAGGAAGTTTATACTATAGTCCCCCCTCCTTTTCCTGTCGTATTATACCTGTAGACTCTCGTTTTTTGTTAGCATTTATGTTTTATTTTTTGAGGGATGGAAGAAGGTAAATTATTGCTTTGCATTTACAATCTTTTGTCTGGGGTTGAGTGATTTATTGAGAGGATCTTATTAAGTCGTGTGTTTGTAACTCTCCTCATTAGCATATTATTACTAATACTGAATGTTACTTTTTGTTTGTTGGTTGGTACAGCATAGACAATTGAACATCTTAATCAGTGTCACACACACACACACACACACACACACACACACACACACACACACACACATATATTACTCAGTTAATCCTCAGGTGTTAGAGATAATTCTAAGACCACATTCGCTGTTATTATGAATATGGCTTACATTTTGGCTCAGGCAGATTCTGTCAACATTAGATACGACGCTTGACGTAACCAGACCAAGTCTCTTATTACGCTATGGGCCACAAGGCTCTACTTGCTGACAGACTTCCTCATCAAGACCGGGCCTTAGATGGACCATGGGAAAAAGGATGAACGAGATGGAGAAAGGAGGAGAGAAGATGAAAAAGGAAAGTAACTCCGATACGGTTCTAGGCTCTGATATTGATCAACATTTGTGTAATTGGATTTCTTAAAGTAGATTGTACACAGATCATGGATTCTCCGCCGAGATTAAAAAATATGAGGTTCGAATCTCTTAATTCATACGTTATGTATGTACGTCTCGATCGTACACCTTTTTTTTTTTTTGTAATTTATTGTTATGCTTATCTGATATTGATCAACATTTGTTTAATTGGATTTTTTAAGTAAATTGTACACAGATCATGGATTCTCTGCCGAGATTAAAAAGAAATGAGGTTCGAATCTCTTTATTCAAACGTGTATATGTACGTCTCGATCGTACACCCTTCTTTTTTTTTTTTGCGATTTATTGTTATGCTTATCCCTTATAGATTTTTATTCATATTTAATGAGGGTATTCATCAGTGTCGGATATTTTTTTTTTTTTTTTGGAGGGGAGGCGGTATTTGATGAGGATACTCACCCTATGACGGGTCTGGATCAGATTTCATGCCATATTTTTCGATGCCATCGAGAAAAAATTATATCCAAATATCTGTCCCTGCGTTTGTACATGTGTGCGTTGGCAAGCAGTCACAAACTATGCGGAGTTACCTGCATCACCTCATAGGTGTGGCCAGATGACGTAACTCACTGGTCTTAAGATGACTATAGATGAAAAAAAAGATGAATAATCATCTGTGAAACTTGATGTAGGACCTTACCATTCTTCATCATTCTACATTATGTTTGTTAAGTTATTTTGGGGTTTGGTCCTATACGCTGAAACGGCAAATTATTATTATTGATTCTTCGCTCTGAGTCGAAAATAAACTGAAGTACATGAGGGTATGTATTTTTTTCTTTAATTTACATATCTGTAATGTGGTTTGTGTGTGTGTGTGTGTGTGTGTGTGTGTGTGTGTGTGTGTGTGTGTGTTGTGTGTGTGTGTGTGTGTGTGTGTGTATTTTTGACGTTGAAATAAGATATGTATGTATACAAATCTCTTGACTTCATGATACATTGATCATACTTCCACGGTCCTCTTCAACCAGGCCGCCAGCGTTAACTTGTTCGTTCTCTTTGTGTATTGTCTCCCAGTCTGGTGACCACCCGTGGTACATGGCACCACAATTGAGACAATGATAATATGGATGATTAGGTATTTACGCAGTGGAATGTAGAAAGTAATTAATAACAATAATGGTAAGAAATATAATGTTTTCCGGGGATGTTTCCCAATGGGTTTTTTTCTCTTGAAAGGTGATTCCGTGGATTATCGCTAATAAACTGATATGATTATTGCTAATATACTGATATAATTTATTTTCTTTCGTTTTGCAGGTAAGGCCCTCGTGTACGGAGAGCTTGCAATTCCATCATTCCCAAGGTAAGTAGAAAGGCTGATAATGACAGGTAAATTGCCGTAATGTAAGCCAGGAAGGCATTATACCATCCCCTAGTCGTTGGAAAGCCTTATGACCACAGGTAAGGTGACGTAAGGTAAGCCAGGAAGGCATTATATGGAAAGCCTTATACATTCTTCGGTAACATTTCTAAAGCTTAGCGGTGTAAGGAAAGAAACAGACGCGAGGGCGACCATTGCTTCGCCGTCATGCGGCAGATAGTGTCAGTGTGTTGTACCCACCTCCTACCAATAGTACTCTTAAACCTCTCTGTTGGTAAGAATGTTTAGTGTTCCTTCCAGCTCTTCTGTCTTTGTCTTAATTTGGGAGTACCTCGGATGATCGCCAGGGTGTGGGACTTCGCAAATCATGTGAGACTCATTATTATCCAGCAGTGGCCTTCACCCAGCACCTACCTCTCATAAGGTCTTTTGCTTCGTTAACCTCCACGTCTGAAACTCCGATATCATACTGGATCATCTGCTTCCGTATCTGAGTTTCTTTTTTTTTTAGAGTCTTAGAGAGTTTTCGAATTGGCAAAGTCCTCTTCGTGACTCCCCTCCCTCCCTCCCTCTCTCTCTCTCTCTCTCTCTCTCTCTCTCTCTCTCTCTCTCTCTCTCTCTCTCTCTCTCTCTCTCTCTCTCTCTCTCTCTCTCTCTCTCTCTCCCTCACTACTTCTTCCGCCTCGTTTGTTCGATTGACTTCTGGGTGAGCGTTCAGCCCTCCTCATCTGGCCATTGTAATGTTATTTTTCCTCATAATTCCCCCTTCTCATTTACCGCCTTATTTCACATCATTACACCGTTTTCTTTGCTTCATTTTCGTTCTCTCTCTTTTTTTTCTATTAATTTCCTTTGTTTATTAGACGAACTTGTTTTCCTTCCTTATGATTTATTTCTTGTTTATCTGCTGATTTCTCTCTCTCATGTTTTTGGTGATCTTGTTCAAGTGGCCTTGTTCAAGTGGCCTTGTTCCAGGTGGCCTTGTTCTAGGTGGCCTTGTTCCAGGTGGCCTTGTTCTAGGTGGCCTTGTTCCAGGTGGCCTTGTTCTAGGTGGCCTTGTTCCAGGTGGCCTTGTTCTAGGTGGCCTTGTTCCAGGTGGCCTTGTTCTAGGTGGCCTTGTTCCAGGTGGCCTTGTTCCAAGTGATCTGCTTCCAGTTGATTTTGTTCCTGGTGATCCATATAATCTCGTTCCAGGTTACCTTGTTTCTCGTAATATTGGTCCTAGTTTATCTATTGTCCAGGTAATTTTTGTGTTGTCCTGATGACCCCTCATGGCTCATCTCTTCACGTTATTGCCTCTTGTTTTGCATTAATTATTCCCCCATTTTGTTCTTTCTCGTTCTTCTCATGGCTTCCAGGTTCTCCTACGCTCTGTTCGCCATGGTCACCTGAACTTCTAAAAGATACTTCATTCCGGCATGACACATCCTGAATCTTGCGTGAACATCGCTTCACTCAGGCGTGACACCGCTTCAGCATGGCATGACTGCGTGATTCAGTCAGGAATGACACACCGCTTCGGTCCGGGATGACACAGCTTCAATCTGTTTTGGCGAAGCTTTCGGCCTGGTATGAGTCCGACTTCGTTTCGTATGACGCTGCTTCAATCTTGTATGACCCTGCTTCAGTCTTGTATGACACTGCTTCAGTCTAATATAACACTGCTTCAGTCTTGTATGACACTGCTTCAGTCCGGTATGACATCGCTTCAACCTGGCATGACGCATTTAGCCCCTTTTCATGATTCTTTTTTTTTTTTTTTTTCGTATTACGTTTTTGATATAGTCTTTTCTAAATTATGTTACCCCCCCTGTTCCCTTTATCTCTTTTCTTTATCTTCGTGTTTCATTCCTCTCATTCTTTCTTTCCCTCTCTCTCTCATTTCATCCCATGTCCCCGCAGCCCACATCCTTCCCCACACCACGACCTGCGTGCTGGGACGTGGTTGGCAGCCGTGTGTGTGTGTGTGTGTGTGTGTGTGTGTGTGTGTGTGTGTGTGTGACACAGGGACACTATCGTGAAGTATGACAAATTGAGCCGCCCCTAGATAGACGGGTGGAGCCGTAGCGCACGTCCCCCGGCCGAGTCTCTCCTCCCTCCCTCTGACTGTGCCTCTCTGGTGAAGTGCCTGCTTATCTCCCTACCGCCCTCACCCCTTCCCAACCTAAGAGCTTGGCTGATCAGGGCTATATTTACGGTCATTTATGCTTTCGAAACCCCTAAAATATATATAGGTCGTCCGCTTTGTGTTTGTATTGGTTTAGGGAAGTCCTCTCCAGGGAGCCCTGTTGCTTTGCCTGGTCGGGACGGAGGTGTGAGGTTGTGAAGGGTGGCGTGCGTGATGGCTTGGAGGAGTAGACCTCGAGGACGGTAGGATCGGAGCGCACAAGTCACGCTCCGAGGTCCGAATGCGTTCATCAGCAGGAATATTTCTGCTGGTGATGCGTGCCTGCGTGCGTGCTTGCGTCCGGAGTGCTGTGAGTCAGCGCCTCTGGGAATGACGACGTCCTTCTGCAGTGCTTGATTGAATTCGTATGAGGGAGGGGTGTTCACTCGTCCCAGTGTACAGGGACGAAGTGTTTCACTCGTCCCACTGTACAGAGACGAAGTGTTTCACTCGTCCCAGTGTACAGAGACGAAGTGTTTCACTCGTCCCAGTGTACAGAGACGAAATGTTTCACTCGTCCCATTGTACAGAGACGAGGTGTTTCACTCGTCCCACTGTACAGAGACGATGTCTTTCACTCGTCCTAGTGTACAGGGACGAAGCGTTTCACTCGTCCTAGTGTACAGAGACGAAGTGTTTCACTCGTCCCAGTGTACAGAGACGAAGCGTTTCACTCGTCCTAGTGTACAGAGACGAAGTGTTTCACTCGTCCCAGTGTACAGAGACGAAGTGTTTCACTTGTCCCAGTGTACAGAGACGAAGTGTTTCACTCGTCCCAGTGTACAGAGACGAAGCGTTTCTACGACAAGGGTAGGTATAGGGTACGTAGCAAGGGGGAGGGGGTAAGTGGAGGCAACCCTAGAGCATTACGGTGGGTACAGTGCGTTGACATAGGAGGACTCAGAGAGAGAGAGAGAGAGAGAGAGAGAGAGAGGAGGTTGAGAGTAAGGAGTTGGGGGAGCGCAATAAAAACAAGAACATGTGGACATCACAGTCGAAAATGATGATAATGATATACCATTAATTAAGTTAACGCAGAAACGTTGCTTCACTTGACATTACTCGTATCAGGAACAGCTGCTGTGTTTATTACTGTCATTCTAAGTTGTCACCTGCAGGATTATCATAATCTCGATGATTACATATAATTGTGTGCATTCTTGATTAATAAGATTATCCTCTCGAATTAAGAAATTGGACTGAAGACATTGAGCCAGGGCGTCCAGCTGCTCATTCGCTCCTTAAGTACATGCATTGTTCTAGAGCTCGTCCGCTTGCCATAGAATACAAGGCTACTGTATTGGATATATGGAAGTGTATAGGGAGACAGGCAATATAGGACCTAGTGATCTATGACGATTTTATCTTCTGGAGGACAATAGATAAGAAAGTAAGATAACAGAAGACCTGATGGCCTATGACGAGGTTATCTGCTGGAGGACAGTACATTGGAAAGCCAGATAACAGAAGATTTGATGGCCTATGACGAGGTTATCTGCTAGAGGACAGTACATTGGAAAGCCAGATAACAGAAGACCCCATGGTCTTTGACGGGGGTTATCTGCTGGAGGAGAGCAGTAAGATCCTACATTCCTAATCAGCTTAGATGTTGACGTGATGAGATGTCTTGTGGTCAGATATTGTGGCACGGTTGTGGTGGCTGGCGAGGATCATCCCGTAATTACTGACATGAGAACAAATGTTCACTAATATTTGTAATGGAGAGGCAGGAGGTTCTCTTTATGAAATGACATTGTGTACTTGGCCGTGTGTGTGTGTGTGTGTGTGTGTGTGTGTGTGTGTGTGTGTGTGTGTGTGTGTGTATGGGACATTTTAATTTCAGTCGCGTCCCTTTGAAGCTATATTGAAAGTTCATTGTCTCTCTCTCTCTCTCTCTCTCTCTCTCTCTCTCTCTCTCTCTCTCTCTCTCTCTCTCTCTCTCTCTCTCTCTCCCTCCCTCCCTAGTTCATTTTCTTCTTTTTTTTACTCCTCATTTCTATTTCCACACATGCAAGCGCGCACACACACACACACACACACACACACACACACACACACACACACACACACACACAAGCTTAGGGTGTATATGTATACACATGATAGTGTAGACATGGTACGTTCATATGCAAGGTTGAAGAGACGGGAAGAGGAGGTGGGGGGGAAGGGGGATAGTACTAGTGTATAACTAAAATACTTACCGTAACACACACACACACACACACACACACACACACACACGTCTATCAACAAGACCCCGGTCCCGGGTGTCGTCTGCTATGTGTTCGTGTGTTTACTCAGCACTCTTAAGCTGTGTCTGTTTGTTTGATTGTCCGGTCGACCCCGTCAAGAAAGTACTTCGAGAAACCGAGTACAGAAGACGAGTCTGTTTGCCTCACACGAGGTCGAAAAGTTCTCAAAGTTTGTGTCGTGGTTTGTTGATCGTCTAATTCTAAGTTTGTGTCGTGGTTTCTCGCTCGTCTAATTCTATGGCATGATCCGTTGAGGTGGTGGTATAATGCATCTAAGCAATAGAGACGATTTAATGTTCAGAGTGATACTCTTCTGCAATTTTTCCTTTTTTTATTTTATTACTTTTTTGTACCGAGTTTTCATGTCTTGTTTTATTACTTTTTTGTACCGAGTTTTCATGTCTTGTTTTATTACTTTTTTGTACCGAGTTTTCATGTCTTGTTTTATTACTTTTTTGTACCGAGTTTTCATGTCTTGTTTTATTACTTTTTTGTACCGAGTTTTCATGTCTTGTTTTATTACTTTTTTGTAACGAAATTTTTACTTCTTATTACTTTTTGTATCGAAATTTTACTTATTCTGTTTTTTTAATACCGAATTTTTACTTCTTATTTGATAACTTTTTTGTACCGAATGTGTTTTATGGAATCGTAAGGAAGTGGTTAAGATGACTTAGGTCATCAAATCAAGACTTTTATTGTTCTCTTCTTACTTAATTTCTTATATCTAAACCCTGACCACCAAGTTGACGTCTTCCAGCATTTAATATATAAAGCTGAGCTAATCCCTATATCACGCTTGGTATATATATATATATATATATATATATATATATATATATATATATATATCTTTTCTTTCAAACTATTTGCCATTTTCCGCGTTAGCGAGGTAGCGTTAAGAACAGAGGACTGGGCCTTTGAGGGAATATCCTCACCTGGCCCCCTTCTCTGTTCCTTCTTTTGGAGAAAAAAAAAAAGAAAATATATATATATATATATATATATATATATATATATATATATATATATATATATATATATTGTGACCTGAGGATCCTAGTGGGCTGCATATGCTTGTTTGACGTCATCAAATTATGCAGCTTATCTGTTATATGACGTCACTGGGGTTTAATCATGGTGATGAGGTAGCGACCCGACATTCGTCAACAGTGTTTGTTCGGCAGCGCGTGTGAACGCCAGACGTGGTTTGGAGGGAGTGGGAAGTGGGGGAGGGTGTGGTGGTGGTTGGTCTACGGGCGCTTGCCATCCATTCCCCTCCCTCCTTCTGTATTTAGTCCTTATGGAGGGACGACATTGTATGATAATATGCCTCAGATATGCTGTTGATACGTCTTGGATATACCATTTGGGGGAGGGAGGGGGTGTTTCCAGTCACAGGGTAATGTTGCGCTTGAAGATTTCATTTTATTAGTTGTTGTTTTTAGGCTGGCGAACATATCTGTCAGCGCATTGCTGTGGTTTTGTGTCACTTCTTTTAACGTTTGGGATTTCTGGGAAAGGTTGGTGTGTTTCTGTCGAACTTTGCCTTCAGGTAGTTGGCCCATGAGGAAGACGTCACCTTCGATGAGGCCGTTATCATCGTTCATCAGGGAACTGATGGGAGTATAATCTCTCGTGCGGGACCACGTCTCTCCAAAGGAGCCCACCTCCCTGCTCCTGCGTGGTGCGCAGCCTCGGGGCTGCAGGACCCCCATAGAAAATGGTCCCGGGGTACAATTTTCTTTTTTTTTGGGGGGGGGATATCTTCGTCATTGTAGGAGGATCATCTTTCCCTCCCACTTTACACACACACACACACACACACAGCTGGGTGTGGGACCAAGCCTCGCTACTGCTGCTTCCTCTGTGGTTAGCCAAGTCAACTGATCTCCGTACCCAGGGCAGGAGGCTGGTCAGGTACAGTGGCTGACGCTTATCCAGCGAATTACTGAACCTCCTGCCTGTTTGGGCCATCGGGGGTGGTGTTTTTGCAGAGAGGACGTCAGGCAATATTGAGCCTCAAATGGTTTCACGTTATGTACTCTCGTGTGTGTATAAATTTTTGTTTATTTATGGTTTTATATAATGTTCGGGCAGGAATGCTTCAGTATGTGGATTACGTAAGCGAAGACCTGATGGTCTCTGACGAGGTTATCTGCTGGAGGACAACAGTACATGGGAAAGCCAGATAACAGAAGACCTGAAGGTCTATGACGAGGTTATTTGCTGGAGGACAGTGCAAGGGAGAGCCAGGTAACAGAAGACCTGATGGTTTATTACGAGGTTATCTGCTGGAGGACAGTACAAGGGAGAGCCAGATAACAGAAGACCTGATGGTCTATGACAGGGTTATCTGCTGGAGGACAATACAAGGGAGAGCCAGGTAATAGAAGACCTGATGGTCTATGACGAAGTTATCTGCTGGACGACTGTGATAGTGTCCAGAATTCCTACAGTATATAGACGTAGACAAGATAGCGAGACAGAAGGCACCTTATTTACCCACCACCATTGCAAGAATTCCCATTGTCTTCTGTACAGATACAGCAAGACACAAGAGCACAGATGTAAACAGCATCTAGTTAGGGGGCTGTTCATATCTGAGTCTCCTTCCTGGTACGAACAGACAGACGGAACAGCCCCAATGTACATAGCATTGGGCTAGAAACAGTCTATATCTAATCTCGTAATAGGCCAACATGGCTGGGCGTCTCCGTAAGGAAGGATTGCTGCCATTAGCATACATTGCGCTGGCGGAACGTGGTTCAATTACGTCTGATATTAATGGCCATTGACTATAATAGTGGTTTGTTTTGGTGTTGGCTCGTGACGGTGTTGTTGCTGGGTGGCTAAGGGTCATTAAGATCTCGTAGGGGGGTTCGAGGGAGTGACAGACGGTAGACAGGAGAAATATATATAGACGCGTCCCCCCCCCCCCATTCCCCCCCCCCCTCTCTCTCTCTCTCTCTCTCTCTCTCTCTCTCTCTCTCTCTCTCTCTCTCTCTCTCTCTCTCTCTCTCTCCAGCCCTTAAGACTACCCCATCCATCCAGACTCGGTCAGGATATAGTGGCTTGGGTGCCTAATAGTCCCCAGTGGTGGTCTCTCTCTCTCTCTCTCTCTCTCTCTCTCTCTCTCTCTCTCTCTCTCTCTCTCTCTCTCTCCAAAAGAAAAATACTCAAGTGTATTTTCTTTACTTTTTTTTCAAAGATTGAAATTCTTTGGAAATAATGATAATAATAAGGCATTCTGATTTTCAACTGTTGTTAGATGTTGCAGCAAATTATTATTGAGATCACGTCTACAACCCGCAGGGGCCGATGTTTGATACGATTTTGTTCACACACACACACACACACACACACACACACACACACACACACACACACACACACACACACACACACAGCCGCTGATCAGGGAGTGTATTACCTACCGCTTTAGATATCGGGAGGGGGGTGGTGGTTTTGGGGGGGGGGGGGGGGTTAGTGACTACGGCGCACCGAGCCTTTACTGCAGTGGCTGTCAAGTTCCTTCCCTGGTCGAGGTTGCTGTCTTCTACCCACTCTCTTCAGCTTGCGCATAACACTCGACAACACGTCACTCACGTACGAGGCTTTAACTCTCAATTCTCTACAGTTTCATGTGGTGAGCACGACGGGCAAGCCTGGAAATGACGGGATAGAGAGCTGGCAGGTTGAACACGCAAGATGAAGACTGAGAAACGTAAGGAATGAGAGTTGAGAAACAGTGTCGACCGAATCTGTAAGGTCGGCTTCAGACAATCGTAAACGAAGCGGAATTATGATTCTGAATTCGTCTGTCATTTCTGAACGTGGCTTTGACTCCCACTGACCACGTCTGTGTATGTGTGGACATTGTCCTTCTGTCGAATGTGTCTGAAACAGATAGATTATGGAGAACGTGTCTGAAATAGATAGATTGTGTGTGTGTGTCACATTTAGGATGTATGTGTCACATCAGCGTCTTAATTATGACTTTGGGGCATATGGGAATCGTGATATATATGTATATCTATCTATCTATCTATCTGTCTATCTATCTATCTATCTATCTATCTATCTATCTATATATATATATATATATATATATATATATATATATATATTTTTTTTTTTTTTTTTTTTTTTTTTTTTTTCATACTATTCGCCATTTCCCGCGATAGCGAGGTAGCGTTAAGAACAAAGGAATGGGCCTTTGAGGGAGTATCCTCACCTGACCCCCTTCTCTGTTCCTTCTTTTGGAAAAAAAAAAAAAAAAAAAAAAAAAAAAAAAAAAAAAAAAAAAAAATCATGAGATCAGTTTCTGTTCTTGTGGGCTTGGGAGGAAGGACAGAGTTAAGGGCCACTATATTTAACCTGATATGGAAGAGAGATCGCAGTCTTAAGCCCCTGCCAGTATCAGGGTACGGGATGTTCCTGTCCTTGTCATCCTTTTGCGCTACCGCTCACAGGATGAGCATGGGGTGTACAGTATACTTGCCGGGGTTACCGGCATAGATTAAATCAGTCATTGTTGTTCCCTCCTCCAATGCTTCTTCATCCTCTGAGCTGTAGCGCACAGTGGACTGCCAAAGGTTTGAAAGGGGCGCCTTTGTCCCACCGCAAGCGAGCGTCAGAAATCCTGCGGGAGAGATTATGATGTTTTGGACACGAGATCAAAAAAGTGGGTGTAAATCACGTTGGATCAAAGGGCTTGTTTAAGCCAGCAGCTTGGGGTCGTCCATGTCGTCTTCTTTTATCATTCTTTTACATTCTATAGTGATTTTTTTCGTTGTTTTAAAGGAGTTCGGGATTCTCAAGACGTTAGTTTCACTAATTATGAAAGAAGAATGCAAAAATGTCACCCAGTGTTTGTACAGGGGAAGGGAAATCGAACCCGCCGCCCATCGATGATCATAGGATGAGGTTTCAGTAGAAGCAGACTGGCCTCTTGTGATCCTGCTGGTGCGCGAGCAGAACGTCCCCTCCTGCCTGCTGGCACATGAGCAGAAGTTCCTCTCCTGCTAGTAAACGAGCGGAAAGTCTTCTCTCAGCTTAAAGAAAAAAAAGAGCAGAACATTCTCCTCTGCTAGAAAGTAGGCCCTCCTCCCTCACCTCCCTCCTGCTGCCTGCTTGTATGAGCAAGCAGAAGAGAAAACCCGCCACCACCACCACTGTGGTTGTATTATTCAGGTTGGACGTGTCTGCTGGTGAGGCTCTTGTATTGTTACTGGCCTGGCCTGTGTATACATACCCTTTGGCCACCTCGCTTCTCCACCTGATTACGAGCTGAACCAGAAATCGTCTTTGTAAAAAGCCTTTGTGTTCTCCTCCACTTGGGCCTTGCTTGGCTTGGTGTATGGCGTCTCTGGTGAATAGATCCGAAACCTTATATTCATTTGCAGGAATTATACGCCCATCAGCCGAATTCAAAACGGGAATGAGATTGCAGCGTCAGGCACAACAAACCTTTGGGTTGTGTGTGTGTGTGTGTGTGTGTGTTTGTGTGTGTGTGTGTGTGTGTGTGTGTGAGACACATTTCCTCTGGGTTGTGGTGCCTCCAATATTTGTACATTTGTATAATTGTATCGCTTTCCTTCACTCTGTGTGGATATTTCATATAATCTGGATCGCTGTTCGGTTCTTATATATATATTTTTTCTTTTCTCTCGGTCTTTTTTTATACTTATTATTCATTGAGATGGTGATAAAAAGACGGTGCAACAACAGCATTTCATTTCTGTCTGTGTGTTCTTGAGATTTGTTAAAATAAGTCTGTGTATATCTGTCTCTCTCGGCAACTACCGACCAGGGGAGGTATATATATATATATATATATATATATATATATATATATATATATATATATATATATATATATATATTGCCGGTACTACCCCCGCCTGGGTATCGGGAGGGTTAACGAGGGTTGAGCGTTGAGCAATCACTTCAGTGGCTGTCGTTTTTTTCATTCCATATGCCCCAGGTTGCTGTCTTTTCTCTCTGCCTCATCCCGACTTGGGCTGCTGGCATTCAGTCCACAGACATAGTCTCTCTCTCTCTCTCTCTCTCTCTCTCTCTCTCTCTCTCTCTCTCTCTCTCTCTCTATCTATCTATCTATCTATCTATCTCACACTGAGCTACAGATAACCCTAACACAGAGCCACAGACTGCTCCCCCCCCCCCCCAGCAGAGCTACAGATGGCTCTTAAGTTCCAGTGGCACGGAAGGCATCTAACACAGATACATAGGGCCTCCTCCTGACGCAGAGCAAAAGACGGTCTCTAGCACAGTTCCACAGATGACCTCCCCCAACACAGAGCTTCAGAGGAACCTTGACACAATTATCTTTGTCACAGTGTCAAAAGGGACGTGTAACGTAACAGTGAGAGGATTAAAACGCAGCAGTAACAGTTGCGTAACGCGTCCGTGAATGGCGTGTAACGCAGCAGTGAGGGGTGATGGGGAGGGGTGTAACAGTAGTAATGGGTATGGAGCATCATTGAGAATGTCGTAACGCACGAGTTATGTGTGAGACACAAGCATTGTGGAGTGTTATACCACAGCAGCAGTGACGGCGATGTGACGCAGCAGTGAGTGGGGAGGTAACGCGGCTGCGAGAGGTGGATGTGTAACGCAGGAAGGTGAGGGGGGCGTGTAATGCAAGAGTGAGGGGCATGTAACGCAGCAGTGACCCCCGTTGTGAACTGGAGTGGCGAGGACCACAACGCCTCACAGTGGGGTTACGCTAAGGCGCAGCGGGAGATGTGTAACGCAGTAGCGAGGTGTGTGTGTGTGTGTGTGTGTGTGTGTGGTGGGAGGTAGAGGGGCATGCGTGCGTTACCTGAGCTGTCGGGATGTGACAGGAAAGAGAGGGGTAGCGAGCTATTTTTCTTGTTTTTTTTTTTTTTTTCACCATCTCCGACGCGTCGCAAATCCCATTGTATCTCCTTACCTTTACCGATCGGATGTCTTCCTTCGCACGGAATTTCGTCGAAAACTTTTACTCCAGCGGGTATGGTCGTTGTCAGGACGCTGCGGTAGTTAGGGTCGAACTGCTGAAATTCCTTGTAGCGGGGCTGGTGTTACTCCCCCCCGACCTTACCACATGGTACGTAAGGGAACTGTCGAACGGAGATATTATAATTTTTTCCCTTGTTTGAAGTAATCAGGAAAATCTATGGGTTCTTTTATAGGTTAAAACTACTCACTGGAGTTGTTTCCTCAAAGGGTGAAGTTGTCGTCTGGGAATAGAACTTAGAAGCGTAAAGATTCGTCGTGGGTTTAAAATAACCTGCGTGTAATGAGTGTGTGGCTGTTACGGACTGGGGGAACCCGCGCGTGGCGCTGCGGTGCCAAACGTACAAGTACTTGGGTATGTTGTCCTCTGAGACTGTTCATTTTCCAGCCTCAAACGTCTAACAGCATCATTGTATTCAGAATATACACATATCATTTTTAGTGTATATTTTGATTTGTATTCGATAACAGGGGAGAGTTTAAGTATTAAATTTCACATATCATAACAGTTGGATGTGTTGGGCAGTACGATACTCTCTCCCCGGTGCTGTACTCTGGGCGCCTCTCGTAGATCCAAAAATTGGGAAGGAAATGTGGGCAGTGTAACATGGGCACGTGTGGTAGTTGGGAGCTACAGCTCCCCTCTCTTGCCGACTGGAAGAGGGTGGGAAGAAAAGATAAGAGAAAAAAGGATTAATGTACTGTTTCAAGAAATCTGGTGTGTGTCTTGTGTCACGAAATGGTCTACCCTAAATATTATCTAGTCACCTTACAGTGCCAGTGCTAAGGAAATGTAGATGATGGTATATACTAGTCTCAAAAATATACATATATGTATCTACATAAAGCATTAACCTCATCCTTTACATAGCGAAAGTAATAAATGTATGAGAAAAACTAATTCATGTCATTGCTCGTTTGGGGACCGTAATTACCACTTTTAAGAATTAGTGGCTGTGTTTCATGGAAAAGCAAAACACCATAGTGTGTCGATAGTTCGAAATTGCTGTTGGATGAATTGTATATAAGATGGTAAAGCGGATTTAGTTAGCATGAACTTGCTCCATACAAGTAATAGATTCGGCCCCATCTGACGAACTAAAGAAAACGAAGGAAGAAATACGACGACCTGGAAGTAATCAGAGCTGGGTGGGTGAAGTCGACCTGTCGACCAGATTCTGGAAACTTGACTTGATCTAGACCCCCCCTCGCTTCCCCTCAGTTCCCATGGCGATAAGTCCCTCGGGCGCTGGAAAAGAGGGAACTTGTAGACGACCAGCTCCTAGGCTTCCAGGCCCTAGTGTGTCCCCCGGGGGGTACTTCCCTTTCCTCCAGCTCAGACAGAATGATAGATGAATCACCATTATTTTCTTGCGTTATTGTGCCCCTTTGTGTTATGGAGGCCAGAGTGAATGGAGAGGAAAATGGGGTTGACATTTAAGCATCGAGACTATTGCCACTGTGGACAGCCCTGAGACCCTTCTCTGGTGATGTTAAGATCACTGATTCATCGCGAGCGATAAGGGCAAGGCCACTGGAAGGAGCGGTAGGGCTTGAGCCACTGCAGCAATGGCTTGCATACGGGCCTCGCAGTCTGACGGCTCTACGGACGACCTGCACAAAGTGCATCAGCAAAAGAACCAGAAATCCATTACCCAGGTAAGGCCCCTGAGCCTCACTCTCTTCCTCCTGCTGGGAATTTACCTGTAGGAGGAGGGGAAGCGCTCCTCTGTTCCACTTCCTCTACATTTCCTCCTCGTTTAGAGATAGAGCATTACACCTCTTCACCGTGGGGGGGGGGGGGGTGCGAGGGGAGAAGAGTTGGGTCTTGCTATGGGGGTCCAGGAGAGTTTGTATTGGGGGGGGGGTGAGGGGAGAAGAGTTAGGTCTTGCTATGGGGGTTCCAGGATAGTTTGTATTAGGCCTGCCTTGGCGGCGTCAGTGGATGAAGGTGTTCCTATAGGTGAGGCTCTCATATCCTTCCTGGTTTTTGGCTCAGAATATACGTCTGTGTACGTTTATCCAGTGAATTTATGTTTTTCATGAAAAATATACATGTTTTTATACATAAACATATACACGTACATATGATCAGACTCAGTGTATTTATAGACATATTAGAACACGTGTGTTTCATATGTTACTTGGACGGTTGGTCGCGATAGTTAAACAGCCAAGTGCACAACATAAGTACTTCAACTATACAGTGTTGGTTGTGCTTGCAAATTGGTCCGGAAGGTGGGACATCCTGTGTGTTGCGGTGCGGTGTTTCCGCTCGACATATATATATATATATATATATATATATATATATATATATATATATATATATATATATATATATATATATATGTATATATATATATAATATGGGGTTGTTAGGGAGGTAAATGCAAGAGTTTTGGAAAGAGGGGCAAGTATGAAGTCTGTTGGGGATGAGAGAGCTTGGGAAGTGAGTCAGTTGTTGTTCGCTGATGATACAGCGCTGGTGGCGGATTCATGTGAGAAACTGCAGAAGCTGGTGACGGAGTTTGGTAAAGTGTGTGGAAGAAGAAAGTTAAGAGTAAATGTCAATAAGAGCAAGGTTATTAGGTACAGTAGGGTTGAGGGTCAAGTCAATTGGGAGGTGAGTTTGAATGGTGAGAGGCTGGAGGAAGTGAAGTGTTTTAGATATCTGGGAGTGGATCTGTCAGCGGATGGAACCATGGAAGCGGAAGTGGATCATAGGGTGGGGGAGGGGGCGAAAATTTTGGGAGCCTTGAAAAATGTGTGGAAGTCGAGAACATTATCCCGGAAAGCAAAAATGGGTATGTTTGAAGGAATAGTAGTTCCAACAATGTTGTATGGTTGCGAGGCGTGGGCTATGGATAGAGTTGTGCGTAGGAGGATGGATGTGCTGGAAATGAGATGTTTGAGGACAATGTGTGGTGTGAGGTGGTTTGATCGAGTAAGTAACGTAAGGGTAAGAGAGATGTGTGGAAATAAAAAGAGCGTGGTTGAGAGAGCAGAAGAGGGTGTTTTGAAATGGTTTGGGCACATGGAGAGAATGAGTGAGGAAAGATTGACCAAGAGGATATATGTGTCGGAGGTGGAGGGAACGAGGAGAAGAGGGAGACCAAATTGGAGGTGGAAAGATGGAGTGAAAAGGATTTTGTGTGATCGGGGCCTGAACATGCAGGAGGGTGAAAGGAGGGCAAGGAATAGAGTGAATTGGAGCGATGTGGTATACAGGGGTTGACGTGCTGTCAGTGGATTGAATCAAGGCATGTGAAGCGTCTGGGGTAAACCATGGAAAGCTGTGTAGGTATGTATATTTGCGTGTGTGGACGTGTGTATGTACATGTGTATGGGGGGGGGGGTTGGGCCA
This sequence comes from Panulirus ornatus, assembly GCF_036320965.1. NCBI lineage: Eukaryota > Metazoa > Arthropoda > Malacostraca > Decapoda > Palinuridae > Panulirus > Panulirus ornatus. Next base: position 15,994,862 of record NC_092225.1, read on the forward strand.
TTTCTTTCGTCTGTTTCCTTGCGCTACCTCGCAAACGCGGGAGACAGCGACAAAGTATAAAAAAAAAAAAAAAAAATATATATAATATTCCATCACACAGCTGTATCCTCATAAATGATATACATTAATTTCGTCAAGCATGTATCGGGACCATATTGGAGTTTGTTTAGGTCCCCTTGTATAGTGATGCAATCCTCATATATTTTTTTGCTTCCCAGTGACCAAGGTATCATCTGGAAACATGTATGTTCAGATATGAATCTAGTCCTTCTGCTGAGTGTTTTCCATGGTTCTTGTCCCATGTGCTTTTACCTGTTTGTTCATTGACTTGATTGTACTGTACGAGGAGGGAAAGTTCGTCATCTCTAGGGCCCCCAGTCATTTGCATTTTGTCATAAAACTTTTAGAAGTTTCGTATGTTGCCATTATTGACATTTTCTTCATTTACCGTATCCCATTCCTCGACTAATCTGTTGTTTTTCTCGTAAAAGTATTTCTTTTCATCTACTCTAAGATGTCTCCCACGGCCAGTGTTTGTTCTGTCTCAGTTTCTTTCAGACGAACTGTTCACCGTCGTCACAATCAAACTGGTTTTCGAAACTAGAATGTGTGTGTGTGTGTGTGTGTGTGTGTGTGTGTGTTTGTGTGATTCTGAATTTACCATAAAAGTCAATGAATATTATACTATATTATACGATTTGTTATACAGTTAATGTTATACACTATGTGTGCTGTACACTGTTGATGGTTTACACCGTTATGCACTGTAAATGTTACACACCTTAAATGTTCTGCATTGCGGATGTTATACACTGTATAACTGTTATAAGATGTAGGTGTTATACACTGGAGATGTGAAAAGCGGATGGTGTCCACACAACGTTGCCAATGTCGTGTCATGTAAAACTATATTTGATTTTTCATTATTCATGGGTTACTGACGAAGCATTAAGAATTGGTTCTCCCACCAGGGCTTCTCTTGGCTTACCTTACCTTTCCCTATCTTACCCAGCCTTACCTCGCCTTACGTAACTTACCTTGCCTTACCCTGTTCTTTCTCGCCTTACCTGACCTACCTTACCTCATCCTGCCATATCGAACGTTAACTTACATAACCTTACCCTGTATTGCCTCGTTTTACCTAACTTGCTTTACCTAACTGTATCATACCCTACCATATTTTGCCTTACCTTACCTTTCTTTGGTTTCAAAGTCTCCTCTGCATTTCATTCCCCCACCTTTGTTTTCTCTTTGATCATTCGGGCTGTTTGAAGCCGCAGATACGACTCAATTAATGTTGGCCTTATTTTTATTAGTGTACTGTGAGGTCAGGTCACAGTTAGATTGGATGAGCCTTGTGTGATGACATGCTTAGAGGATTGGTAGTGCTGTGACGTTCTGCCCCTTTTTAGCACGGCGGTTTGGCCCTTGAACACGTCTGTACGACCCTTGAACACGACGACGATACGACCCTTGGATATGATGGTTTAGCCTTGGACTGTCTCCTTAAGGGTTCGCACCGTCGCGCTCAAAGGTTCGTAACATTGTGGTTCGTTGTTGTACCGTCATGCTCAAGGGTTTATACCTTCGGGCTCAAGGATTCGAACCATTTTGCTCAAGGGTCGTACTTTCTTGCTCAAGAGGTTGAACATCGCCGTTTCGTGATCGTATAGCACCTCAACATGGCTTTCGGGGTCCAAAGAAAGAAACTCGAAAGCTTAAGAACCAGGGAGGTGAATTTCAGGTGCCTTAAGCATGCAAGTGACAGTGAGCATAGTCACTGCTAACGTTCGGGGAACAGTGAAACTGTACAGTGCACTGCTAGAGTTCAGGTGATGGCGTAATGTGTTGGCAAAAAGTTCCAGGTTTCCAGGAGGAACAGAAACTGGCGTACAGGACTGTCTACAACTCAGAGTTCCAAGAGTTCCAGCGTTCTGGAGGAACAGAAACTAGCGAACAGGACTGTCAGCAGTTGTAGACATAAGCAGCGTCAACGCACGGAGCAAAAGTGCTTTTGTTCAACTGCCACTGCCAGCGCAGTGGGGGGTGGTAGAGACTTTGTTTAAAGCAGCAGTGCTTTTGTTGAAGCAGAGCCAGCGTATGCGACGACAGTGCTTTCTGTACTAGAGCAGTGACTGCGTAAGCGGCAGCAGCAGTGATTATGTGGATAAGCATTGCCAGCATATGTGCTTTTAAGTGCTTTTATACACGAGCTTTGCCAGCGTAAGCAGCAACAGTGTGATTTTACATAGACGCAAAGTCTCTCGGTGTGGGAAAAGGAATATGAAATGCACATTTCGAAATTCCTATTTGAGCTTGAAATTCAATGTGTCTACCTACCTACGTACCTACCTACCTACCTACGAAACCTACGTAAATACGTACGTACGTACCTACCTACCAAACCTCAGGGCGTAATTTTAACTGTGTGCCTGTTTTAGAGAGAGAGAGAGAGAGAGAGAGAGAGAGAGAGAGAGAGAGAGACGTAACCCTTGTGGATGCCAGATTACTAATGGCGATTGACCGAGGAGTGTTGTTAACAGAACTGTCTCCTGTTATTTATCAAACAGAAAAATATAGTCTCAGTTACATACTTATATATATATATATATATATATATATATATATATATATATATATATATATATATATATATGTATATATATATATATATATATATATATATATATATATATATATATATATATATTTTTTTTTTTTTTTTTTTCAAACTATTCACCATTTCCCGCGTTAGCGAGGTAGCGTTAAGAACAGAGAACTGGGCCACTGAGGGAATATCCTCACCTGCCCCCTTCTCTGTTCCTTCTTTTGGAAAATCAAAAAAAATTGAGAGGGGAGGATTTCCAGCCCCCCGCTCCCTCCACTTTTAGTCGCCTTCTACGACACGCAGGGAATACGTGGGAAGTATTCTTTCTCCCCTATCCCCAGGGATATATATATATATATATATATATATATATATATATATATATATATATATATATATATATATATATATATATATATGTACAACCTTTATTGACTTGCTTCCTGTAAGGTTGTATGTACAGTTATAAATAACTTGGGTGAGCGATGTAAAGGTGCACCTCTTCCTGGGGTCAGTAACCCAATTGGATGTTCTTTTAAATGCTATCAAGGTCGGTATATATGTGTGTGTGTGTGTGTGTGCGCAGCATGAGCGTGTATGGTCTTTGAATTATCTTAAACACCTGAAGAAGGTGTCGAAGACTCCTTTTATTTCTTTTTCCTTTTCGTCTGTTATAACTTGATGTCAACAACAGTCTTTAATAACCCTTGGCAGTTGTTAGGTAGTTGTAAAGGCCAAAATAACCAACAGACCAGATTTACGTCCATGGGATCATCAGTTGGCGGGTGCAGGCTGTCTGTGAAGAAACAGACGAGCGCAGTGGCTCATACAGACGAAAGACAGACCTCCATACATACGCACAGTCTTGCCGGTGTCCTGTCCTCCGTGTTCACAGACAGCTGTCGGGAGTTCAGGCACGTCGGAGCATAGGCGACCCTCACAGACTCTGAACAGACTTTACCCTCGCCCGTGTCTTGTTACGTTGTTGCCTGTATACAGAGAGAGAGAGAGAGAGAGAGAGAGAGAGAGAGAGAGAGAGAGAGAGAGAGAGAGAGGAACGACCTTCACAGACAGAGAAATAGAGACAGAGACAGACAGACGACCTCCACAGACATACCGTCTCGCCATTGGCTGTCGTGTGTTGCCGTCTGTGTGATCCCCGTTTTATTTTTTTTTCATGTCTGGAGGTTGGGTGGGGGTGTCGGGTGGGGGGTGGGCGGGTGGGTGGGTGGGGATGTCTGGTGGGTCGCCGCTGACAGACCAACATTAATCATGTGGCTGTTACCGGGGCAGGACGTGTGCCTTAGTTGTATCTACGATCATTTGTTTGTGTCTTGAACGACTTCGATGGTTCGTGTCGTGGAGGAAAAGTACATAAACTTTGACCCGTTGAGCGCGATGGTTGGGATCGCTTGAGCGGGATGGATGCGATCGCTTGAGTGCGACGGTACGATCTCTCGATTACAGCGGTACGATTTCTTGAACACAACGGTGCGATCTTCTGAGACTGACGGTACGATCACTTGAGCGCATTGGTACGATTTCTTGAGAACTGCGGTACGATCCATTGAGCATGTCGGTACGACCCTTAGATATGGTGGCCTGACCTTTGATACGACCTTTATGGGTCAAGTCAGAGGTCAACGTCATCATACCCAAGGGTCGTACCGTGTTGTTCAAGACTTTCTTCGTCGTCCATAGAGGTCGTACCGCCCGTTTTCAAGGATCATAACTTTTTTTTTTTCTCAAAGATCGTACCGTCTTGCGCAGTGGTCGTACCGTCTTTTTCAGTGGTCGTACCGTCGTGCCCAGTGGTCGTACTGTCGTGCTCAGTGGTCGTGCCGTCGTGCTCAGTGGTCGTACCGTCGTGCTCAGTGGTCGTACCGTCGTGCTCAATAATCGCACCGTCTAGCTCAGTGATCGTGTTGTCGCGCTCATTAATCGTACCGCCTTGCTCACTGGTCGTACCTTCGTGCTACAGAATTGTACCGTCTTTCTCACTCGACGTAGCGTCGTGCTCAACACCCGCACCGTCTCGTGTTCAAACGGCCATAAGGTCGTGTTCAAGAAAGGTCACTGTCATAATGAATTAACTTCAAATTAAGTTAGAGTAATTTATTAACTACAATTTTAGTTATGGTCATTTATTATATTCAATTCAAGTTATAGTCATTTATTACCTTCAATTAAAGTTATAGTAAGTTATAACCTTCAAGTTATAGTAATTTATTACCTTCAGTTTCAGTTGAGTAATTTGTTACCTTCAGTTTAAGGTAGTAATTCATTACCCTCCATTTCAGTTAAAGTCATTTATTACTTTCAATTTTAAGTAATTCTTGTATGCAAATTTTTTTTTTTTTTTCATCTTTATAACCATTGTCACATCGTTAAGCAGACTTACCCCCCCCCTCATCATCCCATTTGATTTTTATGAATGATGTTATCCAGTTACAAATGCCATTGTGCGCGTATGTACACCACGAGGTGTGGGTCTAGTTACACACACGCCCCCCCCCCCCTCCACGCCCCCTCACCGAGCGAAGCTTGTGGAAGGCTGAGGGTGGAGGAGATGAAAACGAGCGAAAGACACTGACGGATTTACCGTAGACTGGCGCGACCGGGGCATTATCTTCAACACTGACGGACATTGAGTTTTATTTATTTATTTTCAAAGCAGCGAGTGGTTCTCGTTGCTAAAAATAAGTTCCAGGAATCCCTTACTCACATACATGCATACGTACATATAAGCAGAGAGAGAGAGAGAGAGAGAGAGAGAGAGAGAGAGAGAGAGAGAGAGAGAGAGAGAGAGAGAGAGATGAATGTAAGGATGTGTGTGTGTGTGTGTGTGTGTGTGTGTGTGTGTGTGTTTTGGGGGAGCAGACGTGTACATATTTGTTTGTTTGTCTGTTTGTGTGTGTGTACATACACCTACCTACGAGTACCTACGACGAGATTTGGCCAGAAGGAAGGTTCCCTGTACACGTTTTCTTTGATCAGTAATACTGCTTCTGCTGTCACGCTCATTCCATGATTATCATTCGTGGGTCCATCTGTAACTTCTTTAACCATATGTCAAGTTTTCTGTGAAATCTTTTCCTGTAGCAGTTCCATGTATCATCCTTATGTCTTGTGGAAGTTCGTAGAATTAATGTTTCCCATTTTCTTTTCTTGGCCTTTCGTGTATTATTATATAGAATGTAAAATGTTTGGTATATTGCAAGGTATCATTGCAGACTTCATAGTTATTCTTGGGATGCTTTAGGACCCAGAACATTGTTCTTCATGTCCTCAGTCGTCTTATGCCTGACACAGATAATCATTTATCTTCTTCCGGCGCTTCAGAGCGCTATGGTAAGTTTGAGTCCTTCCAGCCTCATAGGATATATGCCATACGTATGTATATACGTATATATATATCTCCTATATTGGTTTGATCTTTGCGTTATATCAACAGTATTATCAATGCTTACGTTACTGTCATCTTTGTATTTCTCTGTGATGTTATTGGCGATGCCTTCTGGTTCTGACGCTGAGTGTCTCTTAATTAAGTCTGTCCAGTCGCTTTATTTCTCCCATTTTCTGTTGTTTCAGCGTGTTGAAAAACCATCTTCATCACTTTGCAATGATTCTTCTCTTTGTTTCTTTACTTCTGCAGCTGAACAGAAGCTTTTATTGTGGTGGAGTAGCTTCTTGCATCGTCTCCATATTTCTCTCTCCCACTTTACGGGCACCAGTCTCACATTTTTTTTTCAACTTCGTTTTATTCTTATGATAGAATAACGCTTGGATTCTGTTGTCTGCTAGGTGTTACTGTCCATTCTCCATTCATTATTTGGTGTCTGGTATGTGATTCCAGAATTTCACTCTCAGCATTTATATTTTTTGTCTTATTCCCGTTCGCCTACGTTTTCTTTGTTTATTTTTTTCTATTTTTCCTTCCATTTTCTATATTCTCATTTATCCATCGTTTTCCATCCCTCGTCATGTCTTTCCTTAAGTTTCTTTTCCCGGTTAAATTCTTATCCATCCTTTATATACGTTGTCGTGTTCCTCTGTTGTACAATGTGGTGTTTGTGACTGTGTTATTATTATTGTTATTATTCAAGGTCTCGACCCGGTTCACATTTGTTATTAAATGAATTAATCCCGTTCCACATTTGCGTTGTGGGAATGGATGTTATAATTACTGAGTTCACAAGTTTCGGACGTTGCCACGATATGATTGTCTTCATCCGTTTCTCCTTTCTGTTGTTACCCTTATGTTGTTGTTATGAGCGAGAATGCTTTGTTTAATTAACTTTAAATGCGCGCGACGAGCACCATTTGTGAAATGAAGGTTGATCGTATTACTCTTTGATGTTGTTGGATTAGGTTGTGGATTGTCCGATTTAGATTCAAATGTCCTTTGTATGTATTCATAATCTGCTTCAGTTGTAAGACGGAGAGAGAAAGAAAGAAAAAAAAAAATGTTGTGATGTGTTGGGGAGAGATGGAAAGAGAGAGAGATGCGAAGCGAGAGTGTTTGGGGGGGGGGGGGAGTGAGAGATACGAAGGGGAGATAAATTGAGGCGGGAGTGTTGGAGAGAGAGAGAGAGAGAGAGAGAGAGAGAGAGAGAGAGAGAGAGAGAGAGAGGAAGCGGGAGTGTTGGAGAGAGATACGAAGCGGTAGTCTTTGGGAGAGAGAGTGAGAGAGAGATACGAAGCGGGAGTGTTTGGGTGAGAGAGAATGAGAGATACGAAGCGGGAGTGTTGGGGAGAGCGCCGGATGGGGGGAGGGAGAAAAACAGGGTCTGGGGAGCTAGCCAGGTGGCTGGGAAAGCCAGTGATTGTGGAGGTAAAGTACCCACAGTGGAACCCTGGTCGACGCTATGGGGAGCGATTGAACCTCTTGAACACGACTGGTCGACCCTTGAACGCGAAGGTTCGACCCTCTTGAACACGACGGTTCGACCACTTGACCACGAAGGTTCGACCCTCTTGAACACGACGGTTCGACCTCTTAACCACGACGGTTCGACCCTCTTGAATATGACGGTTCGACTCGCTTGAACACGACAGTTCGACCCTTGAATACGACGGTACCGTTAGGCCAGAGGGCAAGGCCATCATACCCAAGGGTCGCACCGTCGTGCTCAAGGGTCCTGTCGTCGTGCCCAAAGGTCGTGCAGTCGTGCTCAAGGATCGTGTCGTCGTGCCCAAAGGATCGCACCGTCGTGCTCAAGGGTCGTACCGTCGTGCTCAAGGGTCCTGTCGTCGTGCCCAAAGGTCGTGCCGTCGTGCTCAAGGGTCGTGCCATCGTGCTCAAGAGTCGTTCCGTCGTGCTCAAGGGTCCTGTCGTCGTGCCCAAAGGTCGTGCCATCGTGCTCAAAGGATCGGTTCGTCGTGCTCAAGGGTCGTTCCGTCGTGCTCAAGGGCCCCGCCTTCGTGCTCAAACATCATGCCGTTGCAGTCAAAGGGACACACCGTCGTGCTTGATGTGTTAATGAACCGTGACCTAAAATGAGTCCTTGGTGTGAGTAAGATGCTGTTAACGTCAAGAGTAGGTCGAGAATTATCTGTTGGTCTGTTGTTTCCCGTTCCAGTGTACATCCTCTTGAAAGAAAAAAAAAATAATGTTTTTATATATATGTAGAAGTGGATGACCTGCACGATGTTTTTCCATGATGTAACACATCCTGTTTTTGTCTCGTGTCGTCTGTTTTGTTCTTATTTCCATGGAATGTATGAAGTTCATAAAGCCACACTTTTTTTTTTTTTTTCAGCACTGAAAACAGGGAAACCCAATTTCTTGAAGGGCAGACTTGTTGCCTGGCTAGCACGTAGGGGGAAGAAATTAAAAAGGCTTGGTTTCCATTAAAGATCAGTCACTTTGAAGGATATTAGGGACAGAAGATCGTAAATAGCAGCATCAGGAAAGCAAAGTGTCAGCGTTTAGGGCCTAAGAACATCAGTTATCTCCATTGTCGTGAATATATTAAATCCGTTCATGGACGGTTAAGAAACAAAAAATCTCTTGCAGTTTGTAATGTTGATTAGCACAAATGGCCTAACTTAGCATACGAGTGTAGCAGCTTCATCCCAGTTTCACTGAACTCTGTGGGTAAGGACAAGCGCCTCAGATCGACGTAAGGAATACGTAAAATAAGGTTCGGTTGGTACCTGTTGATATTCCATTCCAAGTGTCGAACAGTCCCCACCTCTTTTCTCGGTACAGGGTATGATCCATGAGTGATTTTCCAGAGATGTGGATGTGATATCGTAAGTTTAGTCACGTCTTACTGCTACGTAGCTGAGGGTCATATTGGTCGGGTCCCGTTTTTGCAGACGTGTGCGCATCCCGATTTTCTATTCGCCATATATTATTAACTTGTTTGATTGTATGTAGACCAAACTTGTACCACAGATACTACATACAGTGATCTACGCTTGGGTGGGTTTTCATGATTGGACACCAAAAATCAAGGTCATAATGGCATATTTATTAGAGGGGTACGAAACTATGTGCCGAGGACTTAAGTGTTCATATTTTACTCTTCATCATATCTTATGGAGGGTTGGATCCTGATGTCCTCGATGCTCTGCATCTCGTTGTGAAGTACAAAGCCATGCCAGAAATTTTTGACCTGTGCGAATTTTCGAGAACTGAAAAGTATCCACATGAGACTTTCTCTTTTTTCCCCCACTCAGTACATGATAGCATCCAGATTACTGTCTCTGTTTCTACGATACCCTGCCATACCTTCCCAGCACAGGTGTGTTTATGTGCGATCTGTTTAATGATTGGGAAAGCTCGACTGTCAAAGTTTGTAGAGAAGAGCCTATGCTTTTATTTTTTTGTATTAGTAGTAGTAGTAGTAGTATTTCCAACTGATGAGCCAGTGAGGAATTGCCTACACAGCTGCTTAAAGGCTTTTGCCACTTCCACGCACAGATACGTAGGGTCCTGTAACACATAAGGGTCCTGACCACATAAGAGAAAAAAGAGAAAATGATTTAGTTTGCCATCGATTCATAAGTACTGGAATTTATTAGGGACAGCAAATGGGAGGTGTGAGGCTGTGAAGTTTACGCTGACACAGATCCAAGGCTTCGAAACTGATTCGAGACGTTGATCTGAAACACCGCAACTGATAAGGTTTCGGAACACTGTACAGTATATGCCGACGGTCAGGTGCCCAGTGTTATAACGTAGCCGATTCACTGTCGTGTTTGCTCTGAGCTTTCGTCCCTGCGGTACCTCGTGACCTACTGGTGTTACCGTATTGGCCCGGTATAACCAGCTGGCATTACCGTGTAACGCACTGAACGAAAAGAGGAAATTCCTGTAGAAATGGTAGCTAGAGACATCGTTTTCCCCGACGCCAGTACACCAGTATAGTGTTTGTCTGTGTCTGTTCTGGTATTCAGTATTTTTTTTTTCATCACTTTCGTTTTTTTTTTTTTTTTTAATTTTTCCAATTCATGTTATGCATTCCGGTAAAGGCCATAATATTACACGAACCATTTGTACCAATTTTTTTTTTTTTCGCTCAGTTGATTTCACGGTAGTTAGCCCCTGCGCAGAATGGTTATCCAGTATGTTTTTTTTTTTCTTTAATATTTCGAATTCGGACACCATTCAGAGAGAGAGAGAGAGAGAGAGAGAGAGAGAGAGAGAGAGAGGTCTTTTGGAGAACCCATTTTCTTCTTTATTGTCAATAACTTTGGCTGTTGATGTGAATATTCTTGAAACTTGATTTGAAATATATATATATATATATATATATATATATATATATATATATATATATATATATATATATATATATTAGCTGAAGTGATTTTCTACCAGTAGCACATATACCCTAGCTGCAATATCATCCTTGGCTGTGTTGGAGTCTCTCATTAACGATTATTTTTCAGATTATCTTTGGATTATTTTCTAGATTATTTTGAGGCTCTATTCTAAATACATATTTTCTTTCATGTTTTCGTTTTACATTGGCATGTTTCAAACTATTTCATTGTAGCATAGTGCTCAGTGACGGAAAATAATTGCCTTATTGTATAATTTTTTTTTCTAAAGACGTCTTCGAAATAACTACAATAGGGGGGTGTTCAACTCTACAAGTCATATTGCAGTTTGCTATGTATAATTGTAGACGACAGGTCGTGGATCACATATGTAATTAGAGATGACCCCGTCTGGCTCAAAGTTGTCTTTACGGACGACAGGAAGGTAATAACCTCATTAATTACGGATTACATTCGGAGCAATAGGCATGTATAGTTATTAGTTGATATCTCATAGCATATCATAGCACACGACATTGATTTTATGTAGACAATATATCCCATGGTCTGTGTTGTATGATTAATGGTTATATGTAGATGGTATATCCCATGGTCTGTGTTGTATGATTAATGGTTATATGTAGACGGTATATCCCATGGTCTGTGTTGTTTGATTAATGGTTATATGTAAACAATATCCCATGGTCTGTGTTGTATGATTGATGATTATATGTAAACAATATCCCATGGTCTGTGTTGTATGATTGAACAAGAATGATTTTACCCATAAACCATCCTGTGGTGCATGTTGCATAATCATACAAAGCTGATTGTCCTCAGCCAATATTTTAAGCGTCCAATGTTTTGTAATCGTGTGTGACTAATTATATCGTATACACCATAGTATAGGGACGTGTTATATGATTATAAAGCAAATGAGACGCGGATTTATAGTCCCACATACAAGAATATTAAAACCATTTTGTTTCAAAAACCATCAGAAGAAGTCTGATCGGATTTGAAGGTTCACGGAACCGAAGCCTCGAAGGCGAGATGTGTGAGTGGCTCGAATCTTGAATTCATACATGAGGAACCTTCCTGTATAGTCTGAAGGGAGAGGGTTTTTCCGAGACGCTACAAGAGGAACCGGCAGACGCATTGCGCATCGGGCAAGCCTAATAATACTGGGCGTATATTTTTAGGTGCGGAGCAGAGACAAAGGAAGGTATAATTAATCCATAAGGAAATATGTGTATAAGTATTTAGTCTTAGGCGCTGGAGTGCGTGTGACCACATAAGGGAAGAAGGGAAAATTAGTCTGTCGTGGATTTCTAAATACTGGAATCGGTTAAGGACAAGCAAATGGAGGTGTGAGGCTGTGAAATCTACGCTGACACAGATCCAAGGCTTCGAAACTGATCCGAGACACCGAAGCTGATATGGTTTCTGAACACCGGAGCTGATCCTAGATATCGACACTGATCTTCAGCAGCGTGTATGACTTAAGACACCGAAGCTGGTGCTGAAACTAGACAGAAACTCATTCGACTCACTGATCCGAGATAATGAAACTTTTCTGTCTCAGTGTAAGTGATCCGGAACGTTTCAAGTCAATACGAGCGCTGAATCGAGCTAATGAACTGAGATATCGAACTTAGTGCTGTAGAAAAGAACTAAGCGAGGTTGATATACTTGGTTGTAGATACGTAGATAGAACAGAAATACATAACACAAAATACAGAAATTACCTGTACGATTAATCTGGTTAGAGAAAGGAAACCTAAGATTCGTCATGTTTAGAGACGAACTCGTAAGATTGAAGTGGTTTGAGAAAGAAGTGATCATGAAGACCAAGCCATCCGAAACCCAGTCTCTCTCTCTCACTCTCTCTCTCTCTCTCTCTCTCTCTCTCTCTCTCTCTCTCTCTCTCTCTCTCCCCGCCCTCCTTGAGCGGAGAAGAGGCCCAGAAGGCCACTTCCGTAGTTTAGGCTCTATTGCCCGTAATCTATTCATAAAAGAACCTATTTTTTTTCTATTAACGTTACAAAGCTTTTGATGTATTTCGGGAATGCTGACAATAATGAGCCATCCAGATTAATGGTTCAGTGTTCCGAGCCTTCCTCAACGCCACCGTTCTTGAAGGGCGACGGTGTGTGACGAGTGTTTTGATGGAGGAGGAGGAGGAGGTGGAGGAGGAGAGAAAAAAAAGAAACGAAAAGAGCAAAGGAGGGAGAAAGGGAGAGGAGGAGCAATTGCTTTATACAGGGAGATTACTTAATTTGCAGGGACTTAGAGCGAGCTTCTGAGAGAGAGAGAGAGAGAGAGAGAGAGAGAGAGAGAGAGAGAGAGAGAGAGAGAGAGAGAGAGAGATGAGTAAGTTGGCCGTACACGACCGCAAGACGCGGCTCGGAGCCGGATATGTGAGAGGGACGAGTTGGGGGTTGTGTTTTTGTGAGTACGATGAAAATAACCAGCAAGCGTTACTCACTGAGCCGCTGTCACCCTCCGTTGCTCTCACTCGCACACGTGTCACACACCCCCCAACCTCTCTCACACACTCGCACACTGTCGCACACATGTTATTGCTTAGTAGTATTCCGTCCCGGCGCCGTTAGCTTTCACACACACACACACACACACACACACACACACACACACACACACACACACACACACAGTCTTAACGATGCTGTTGCTGGCCATCTCGCACTAGGTCTCCTCAGTGATGTCACCTGGTGACTGTCTTTCGCACCCTGTTG
>NC_092225.1:16013001-16088001 GCF_036320965.1 Panulirus ornatus
GGCGGTCTGTGGCAGTTCGTGTTGATATGTGATGTATCGGTGACTGGAGAGGAAGCGTTATAATAGTATTAGATCCTCCATATCTTCCTCCTTTGTTTGTCTTTCCTGTTTGGTAGTTGCTTGGTGATACGGGTTTAAAACCTTATCAGCTGCTTGGGTCGTTGTGGCCCTCAACGTTGATTTATAACCAGCAGTCGAGAATTTTTTTTCGGTGTTCAAGATATTACTAAGACATACGCTATCGCATGTCATCTTCGTTTTTCTGATTTATGTATATATATATATATATATATATATATATATATATATATATATATATATATATATATATATATATAAATGTTTTATAGTTAAAAAAGGAAAAGAAAAAATGCCACAGCACAATTTGTTTTACGTCGGTTATGTAAATATAATTTGTGAGTTAAATTGTGAGGGAAACATGAGCTTATACTTTGTGAGTTAGAGGACGACGGAAAATATTTAAGCTCAGAATTTGAGAGTCACTTGTCTCATGACCATATAATTTGTGGGTCAAAGTCCTTAAGGTGATATATTTTGCGGAAAAGTCTTAAGAGTTTTGCTTACCCTTCGTGTGCAAGGCTGCGGTACTTTGTGAGAAGAATACTTGAAAAATACGTTAGCTTATACTTTGTAAGTAATGCTGTAGCAAATACTGAGAGACTTTGCTTATTGAATAATACATTTATGGTGTCCTTCAGTCTGTACAAGTCAGACTTAGAAACGCTTAAGCTTATGTTGTGTGAGTTATATTATGCCGAATACTTAAGGCTGCTACTTACTACTGAGAGAAGCAGATTATAACACTTAAGCCTATAATATTACAAAAGTGGATTTAGCCTTTGTTGACCAAAATTAGAAAGATATCTATACCCTTGTGGCCACTAAGTAAATCTAAAGCTGCACATTTATACATATTAACCAATTGATTTGTAAAGATATGTGTACCATCATATTTGCTTTAGTGTGCGTGTTATGTGGTATATATTTGAACTTTCCATCACTTACCGCTACTGAGTTACAGTAATTGTAGATGGCTGGGTTTTTTTTTCTTGATATGCAAATTATTGCAACATGTCCCAAAAATCTTATCAGTTGGCTTCCACCACAGAGGGGCATACTGAGGTAAAGTCAGATAAGAATAGTTCGATTAATGACAGACGAGAGACAAGACTTTAAAGAACCAATGGTGACAGCATGAAGCTCTGTCGATACAGTGGGTCTATATAGATAGGTACGGGTCATGTAAGATGGTTTAAGAAACCCATTAAAGACGACACTCAACGCAGTGTGTGGTGTACATTTGGCGTTAGAGTCGCCCTCTTTCGTAACCCTTGTTTTATCTCTGACGTCACCACCATGCGAGTTCCACATCTGTTCCATGAGAGACATTTCTCTTACGTCGAGTCGTTTTTCCTTCTCATTTCAAGCCCGACTTCTGTGAAGAATGAGAGGTTTGATTTTTCAGTCGGTCCGACGTAATCGTAAACATTCGCCACCCATTTGGCTGAGGTCTTGATTCAAATGTTGCCCGTAGCTTCATTATTGGAATGGCACCTTATGAATGTCTTCACTTCGGCTGCCTCTTCTTCCGTCAGCATTTCCTGTGCCTCATATGTATCGTTCTTTCCCCGTCCCCTCACTTCCTGTGCCTCAAATGTATCGTTCTTTCCCCATCCCCTCACTTCCTGTGCCTCAAATGTATCGTTCTTTCCCCGTCCCCTCACTTCCTGTGCCTCAAATGTATCGTTCTTTCCCCATCCCCTCACTTCCTGTGCCTCAAATGTATCGTTCTTTCCCCATCCCCTCATTTTTCACTTCCTCAACCTATCGTCGTTGCTTCCATTTAGCCATTCCTTCTTTAATTGCCTCAATTCACACAGTCTCATATGTTTTACCAGTTCCATTCCGGGTACCTATCATTTCCATCCCACCTCTCTCTCTCTCTCTCTCTCTCTCTCTCTCTCTCTCTCTCTCTCTCTCTCTCTCTCTCTCTCTCTCTCTCTTTCCTGGGTTCTCTCTCACCCGTTCCTCCCCTGGAAAAAAAATCACCATATTCCCACCCCTGCTCCATCTTCGTCTCCTGGTCCTCCTCCTCGTGTGTTCCCCCATGAAGGCAGCATCTTGTGAAGGTCTCTCATAACCTGCAGATTACCAGCATCCAGCTCTCGCCACCCGCGTCTCGTCCACGCCCGTTCATCCTAACACCCTCAACTGCTGTCTCCCATCTGCTGTTTCCGCGCCCTTCCTAAACCATAACTGCCCGCGTTCATCCCCTCCCCCTCCTCCCTCCGTATTAACTCCCATGCTATCTTCATCACTACACCGGAGGGGTAAATGAGGTGTGTGTGGGCAACACGTTCCCTCCATATCATCCACTCGAACGCTGGAGGGAGGGAGTCTCTCTCTCTCTCTCTCTCTCTCTCTCTCTCTCTCTCTCTCTCTCTCTCTCTCTCTCTCTCTCTAATCTGCTAAGTGGTCCGGCAGCAGGTGGAGGGGACCATTACCACCGATCTTCTGCTCAAAATGTGCGTCGTCCTGCAAGTTGTGTGGTGTGTGTTGGTGGTGGTGGTAGCCTGACGCGTCCTGCATCCATTGGCAGTTTCTCTCTCTCTCTCTCTCTCTCTCTCTCTCTCTCTCTCTCTCTCTCTCTCTCTCTCTCTCTCTCTCTCTCTCTGTTCCATTGCTATCGTTTGGTATTTTTATCATTTTGCTATTTATTGACGCTGAATATCCCTCAACCCTTTTTGTCTTTTTCATTTTCGTTTTCTGTGTCTTTCTTTCTTGCATACGGGATATGTTTAACCTGCTTTTGATTTTGTGTCACTCGCGCCCAAGCTGTTCAGTTTGCCAGTTTTCTCCTCTCTCTGTCTCTCTGGACGACCACACAAGCTGGAGGAAACACGTCAGGATCAACAGCAAATCCTCCAGTTATTGCCTCTACCTTATTTCCAAAAGGTGAGACGCAGGGACCCCACCTACACCTGAACTCGAGACCATCTACCACACACCTCATACGTGCAACACCCATTTGGAGGTCGTCTTGGCCCATTTGGAGTATTCTTTTCTTCCGCCAGGACATCACACCGCCCTTTTGCAGATTGTCTTAACGTGGCTTGGAGGAGTTGTTCCCACCCTTCTCCTAAAACCCTCTTAATCGCTTTGACGTCTGAAAGTCATCCCGCCACCTGCGGGGTCATTCTAGCAACCTCCCTCACGTCTGTACGTGAGATCTCTCCCTCCTCCAAGGGTTCCTTGATCCCATGGTCTTCCCAAAGACCTTAAAGAGACGTTCTCACCCATCTGGGAATTCTACCACACCACCTGTCACCCAGCGGGGGGCCCGGCCCTCCACGTTCTGTTTTCCCACCCGCGCAAAAGGTGTGGCATTGGCCATCATTGTTTACACGTCGAGCCACGATCCTCCATGTATAGAAACCCGAGTATGGTCAGCCGGGATCCCATCCCTCTCGCTATTCACGCCTCCGGCTGGAGATGGTTCGGTAGTGGGGCCATCAGATACATTCTACAGTGGTGAAGTCTTCAGTCCATTGTGTCGCGATTAATTTGGCGCTGGATTAAGATCATAGACCGTGAAAACAGAAGTCCAACACTGATTGATTATAGATGAAGTAATCTATTGTTCTTCCACTCCTGTTCTGCAATAGGTGGCGCTGTTCTTTCGCTTATGATGTGAATATTACCTTTTATAAACACCTTTAACTTTGTGTGTCTTCAAAAGTGAATGGTATTTCTGACTAACCACAAGCCCAGCATTTAAACGTAAGGGGAAATTTAAACCTTATATCTCAATTTCCCTCTAGCAAGTCGCCTTAGATAATAGATAATAGAGTATCCATATGTAGGTTTAGAAATACCTACTGAATCAGTTGAATTACATACAATGTGGTCAAGGGAACGGTAAATCATCCAGGTCATAGTAGGCAAGAGAAATGATATTTATCCAAGAGGTAAAAGACATGAAGATACGTATTATATACAGCCTGGTGAACTGGGGTGTTGATGATACACTGCCTGGTGAACTGGGGTGTTGATTTTCTAAACAGTTTTGAAGGGATTTTTATCTATAAGATTAAATGAACTTCAGCTGGGATGTACCAGAGTCTGGTTAGAGGGGTGTTGGCCATGGAGGACATGCTTTGCATAGTGTGCCAGACCAACTAGGATACGGCGGTTACGTAGGTGTGTGGGAACCGGCTTCGAACAGACTGAGTGATCAGAGGAGCAGTTCGACAGGTTGGATCTAGACCCAGCTGTGGGGGTAGAAGACCTCCGAAACCAACGTAAAGTATGCGTAAGGTAAGGTAAGGTTCCAGACCCAGCTGTGGGGGTAGAAGACCTCCGAAACCATCGTAAGGTATACGTAAGGTAAGGTAAGGTCCCAGACCCAGCTGTGGGGGGTAGAAGACCTCTGAAACCATCGTAAGGTATACGTAAGGTAAGGTAAGGTCCCAGACCCAGCTGTGGGGGTAGAAGACCTCCGAAACCATCGTAAGGTATATGTAAGGTAAGGTAAGGTCCCAGACCCAGCTGTGGGGGTAAAAGATCTCTCCGAAACCATCGTAAGGTATATGTAAGGTAAGGTAAGGTCCCAGACCCAGCTGTGGGGGTAGAAGACCTCCGAAACCATCGTAAGGTATACGTAAGGTAAGGTAAGGTAAGGTCCCAGACCAAGCTTTGGGGGTAGAAGACCTCCGAAACCATCGTAAGGTAATCGTAAGGTGAGTTGCACATCACAGTAAAGACTTCGTAGATTAAACATAGTTTAAAGATGGATAGTACAAGTGTAAAACTCTGTCTTCATAACACACAAATATTAATCACACACACACACACACACACACACACACACACAGTAAAGACGCTGTACATTTGTATTTACAAATTAAATCAAAATTCATGAGTACAGGAGAGAAAAGCGTTTCCTTCCAGCCAGGTACCCATTTAACGACCAGCCCCGGGGAGGTGGATGAAAATATGGGTTGACTTTGAGCCAGTTGCCCGACCCAGGAATGGAACCTTGCTGTGATTCATGGTGATTTATATTATATACAGTCATCCGTTATATACAGAATTTATACACAACATTAAACCATGCCTGAATTTATGTTGTACATCATTGACTCATTCATCTTACACCATCATACATTATATTCATAACACAATCAAATGTCATACGTCAATTTTCCTATTATAGTCATTGCTACATAACTCATACATCAGTATACATTGAACACAATACTCATGTGTTATTCCTCATCCACCGCACCACCGTAGCTCCAAGTGATACGTTCGTTATTCATCGTATAAAGTCATACAGGGAATATTACATGAATGGATCCGATGAATGATCTCTTGCTCCATATATTCCTTCGTAAAATCTGAATTCATCAAGATGTATCTTTCTTTAAGACCAACCGAGCATTAGAATGTATCTTCCTTTTAGACAAACTGCTTTTGGCTTGGTACCCGTGTACTCGTCAAAGGTGCTAAGGAAAGAAAGCCATGTTTGGGTCCATCAGTTGAGAGCGGGTGGAGTAAGGCGCCGTTGGTAATATTGTTGATGTTACCCCTCAAGGGGACCACGTTTTCTGTTCGCGCTTTCTGTCACGCTTACCGGGATCGTCTTATATGTGCACAGTCTCTCTCTCTCTCTCTCTCTCTCTCTCTCTCTCTCTCTCTCTCTCTCTCTCTCTCTCTCTCTCTCTCTCTCTCTCTCTCTCATTTTCGTCTTAAGACATACACCATCCCTTTTCACTAGAGAGAGAGAGAGAGAGAGAGAGAGAGAGAGAGAGAGAGAGAGAGAGAGAGAGAGCGGCAACGCGACAGCACACTAAAATTTCCAAGGGACCCGAAATAAATGCATTTCCAACTCGCCTCGTGACGTATTTCTCCATAAGCCAACACAAATATCGATGTGTTTATCCCCACCCGACGTACGTAATCTTCCTTGCTTTCCCAGTAAGGTGAATCAGGCAGGCACAGTGGTCATCTTGGTGTTTTAGGAAAGGCAAAGATATATATCTTTCTTTCTTTCAAACTATTCGCCATTTCCCGCATTAACGAGGTAGCGTTAAGAACAGAGGACTGGGCCTTTGAGGGAATACCCTCACCTGGCCCAATTCTCTGTTCCTTCTTTTGGAAAATTGAAAAAAAAAAAAAAACGAGAGGGGAGGATTTCCAGCCCCCCGCTCCCTCCCCTTTTAGTCGCCTTCTACGACACGCAGGGAATACGTGGGAAGTATTCTTAATCCCCTATCCCCAGGGGATATATATATATATATATATATATATATATATATATATATATATATATATATATATATATATATATGTATATATAGGGGTTTGAGAGGTTCAAAGAGCCCGAGGGAAGATGACTAGTTTGGCTTGTCTTCCCCCGTGAAGGTAACAATGCACGTGGTGGGACCACCAGGAGAAAGCGAAGTGCTCACACGCCACTCTGAAACATTGAACTCTTTTCTGGTTACTCACACCTGGGGCAGGCCAGCAGCTGGTTGTCTTTGTCAACCCCTCCTCTTCCTTCCAGCAGTGTGTGTGTGTGTGTCTGTGTGTGTATGTAGTTGCCTAGTTGTACAGGAAGGGTAGAAGGTGGTGTTGTGCTCCACTCGTGACATCTCCCATCTCTTGAACACTCTCCACTCTCGTACAGCTAAACTTTTAAACGGAATTTATCTCACCACGTTGAACCACTTCCTTGATTACTTTATTCCCATCGTCCACGAACCTTATGATATATATATATATATTTATATATATATATATAAATAGAAGGTGGTGTTGTGCTCCACTCGTGACATCTCCCATCTCTTGAACACTCTCCACTCTCGTACAGCTAAACTTTTAAACGGAATTTATCTCACCACGTTGAACCACTTCCTTGATTACTTTATTCCCATCGTCCACGAACCTTATGATATATATATATATATTTATATATATATATATATATATATATATATATATATATATATATATATATATATATATATATTAAAGGCTTCTTGAAGTCAGTGTCTTGCGTAATTCCATATTACGTCCTGTGGTTGCTTTATCCCTCTCTCTTTCTGAGAACTGGTCTGTGTGTGTGTGTGTGTGTGTGTGTGTGTGTGTGTGTGTGTGTGTGTCACGGCTATCTTTATGTACAAAGGTAGTCCCCCCCCCCCCCCCTCCACCCTTTCCCCCACGCCTGGTGTAAATACTTGCTCCGTGTTTGTTGTCCTTTGTGCTTAATCCTTTTAATGGATTTCCGAAACGAAGCCTTTTTATTGGTGTTGAGTACTACTGTTGTTGGATGTTTCAGACGGATTTACAGAGAGAAATGGTTTGAAGGAAGTGTGATTGTATTGTCATTTTAGTTTCCTTTTTGTAAGTTTTTTTTCAGCGTTACTTGAGGTAATTGTAGAGGCACGTCATGGTGTTTCATGGATGCGTTTCACCTCCTGATCTCGAAGGTACGGCCCTTGACCATGGTTGGTACGGCCTTTTTAGCATTACGGTACGATCCTCAAGCATGGCAGAGCATAAAGTCAGAACCAGGGGTCGTTGCGTCATGCTCAAGGCTCTTATCGTCGTGCTCAAGGGTCTTTTTCTCATTCTCAGGTCTTATTGTCGTGCTGAAGAGTATTATTGTCGTGTTGAAGAGTCTTATTGTCGTGCTGAAGAGTCTTATTGTGGTGCTGAAGCGTCTTATTGTCGTGCTAAAGAGTATTATTGTCGTGTTGAAGAGTATCATTGTCGTGCTGAAGAGTATTATTGTCGTGTTGAAGAGTCTTATTGTCGTGCTGAAGCGTCTTAATGTCGTGCTGAAGAGTATTATTGTCGTGCTAAAGAGTATTATTGTCGTGTTGAAGAGTCTCATTGTCGTGCTGTAGAGTCTTATTGTGGTGCTGAAGAGTCTTATTGTCGTCGTGCTGTAGAGTCTTATTGTCGTGCTGAAGAGTCTTATTGTCGTCGTGCTGTAGAGTCTTATTGTGGTGCTGAAGAGTCTTATTGTCGTCGTGCTGTAGAGCCTTATTGTCGTGTTGAAGAGTCTTATTGTCTTGTTGAAGAGTATCATTGTCGTACTGAAGAGTATTATTGTCGTGTTAAAGAGTGTTATTGTCGTGCTGAAAAGTCTTATTGTCGTGCTAAAGAGTCTTATTGTCGTGCTGAAGTCTCATTGTCGTGTTGAAGAGTCTTACCGTCGTGCTCACGTGTATCATTTGTCGTGTCGAGGAGTCTCCTCACTGTGTCGTGCTCAAGAGTCGTGTAGGCTAAAGAGTCATAGCCAGCAGATCCCGAGACCGCTCAGGGTGCCAGTGTTGTTGGAGTTCATCAGTAATGGCTGTGTTGTGAGTCACGACGCCTTTAGTTTCGGGCTGGCCAAGCCTCAGAGGCAGGAGCCACCACCCCTTTAAGGATGTGTGTGTGTGTGTGTGTGTGTGAGAGAGAGAGAGAGAGAGAGAGAGAGAGAGAGAGAGAGAGAGAGAGAGAGAGAGAGAGAGAGAGTGGAGAGTTGGAGGCGCTCCCCCCTAAGATGCGTCTTCATCATGGCCGATGCCGTGTCTAGCTATTCTTGAGATGCAAATCCTAGCCATCCAAGGGTCGCACCGTCGTGCTCAAAGGTCGCACCGTCGCGTCGGAGGGTCGTACTGTCGCTTACCGAAGGGAATATATATATATATATTTTTTCTCCTCACTTAAAGGGGGGGGGGATCAAGAATTTGCCACCAACCCCGAGGCAGTCCAACCTACAGGTCTGTGAGCTTATTTACCCTCGCCTTACGGGATGCCGCTACATCACAGTGGAGACACAGACCTTATCGTGACCCATCCATCATGTACTCAAGTCCTCGATATTTAGAAAGAGTGTTCTCCTCGACCCCTTTGACCTGTACCATTTAGCCTGACCCCCGTGACTTGAGAACACTGGTTCGAATCTTCCGCGGTGCTTGGCGTGGTAAATACTAAATGCTTTAGATTCAATTCAGTGTTCTATTTAGGGTAAGTAAACGCCTCAGAGAGCTTTTTAGACGAAGGTGTTTATACTCAGCGGAGATGGTTGAGTAATAGAGTTGCGGAGGGAGAAAAAAATATCATGAAAGAAAACGGGAAGATTTATGTTGAATGGCACACAAGCGAGACCAAAGATGGAGAAAAGGCGATGTGGAGTCGGAAAATAGAAAGATGCACAAGGTAGGAAGTATTGCGGTTAAGGCACAGCGAAGTTGAGGCAGTGTGAAGGAGCAGAATGGTCGAAAGAAGAAAACAGCATGTAGAGGAAGAAGGTTAAAAACAGGGATCCCCCCACCCCACTTTTTTATTATATCGTACCAATAACCCGTTTCTTCTCGCATGTTGTGTACACCTATTTCTTTTTAATATAAGTCTCTGTTTAGCAATTGAAACTACTTCGATCTTGAATAGATCTTACAGTTTTGAGCGTCACTCAGATAAGACTGTGTTGAATATATTGCCTAACGGAACACGTCTTCATATTCCTTTTTACGTACGATTAACTTTGAGGACTTACACAGCGTACCGTCTGTGTACCTTTCGCGTACCATTAGCCGAAGGTTGCTGAAGGTGAGGGTGCAGAGAACCAGGATGAGGATAATGAGGGTGTGGTGAAGATTGTGAAGGTGAGTGGAGTCAAGTCAAAGGCCACTGGTATCGAAGGTGTAGTGAAGGTGTTCTGTATAGTGAAGATGTGCACGAAGGGTAAGAAGATGGATAGGGCAAAGGGAAAGGAGGAGATATGTAAAGCGAGAGAAGCCTGAGGATATAAAAGAAGGAGAAGATTGAGGAAATAGGTGGAAACTAGAGATAAAGTTGAAGAAATGGATGGGGATAGAGGACAGAGGAAATATTGTGGAAATGAGAAAGATTCAACTGAAGGAGGGAATGCTAATGAAATGATATAGGAACATGGCGAAGCAGATGATGGTGGTGGGGAAGGGACGGCTAAGGAAGCACTGAGAGAGAGAGAGAGAGAGAGAGAGAGAGAGAGAGAGAGAGAGAGAGAGAGAGAGAGAGACTGAACACACCGTCTACAACCAAAATAAAGATGTCCGGGGCGTCATTTATATCACTCGTCCCCGGGAATGGTTCTTAGATTTAAGGTCATTTTTCTCAATCTTTGAGCGTGTGAGGAAGGTCAGACACCCGTTTTCTGTCATGCCCTCGGAAAACTGATGGCTTGTGGCCTCCTTTTCTTCGCTGATCTCTCAAGTTACCTCCAGAAGAAGAGGAAAAAAAGGACTTTCAGTTCCTGGAGCTTAGAAAGAGCTGTTGACTGTGATTTATGACAGGAATTTATTTGTTTCTCCAACAACAATGGCGAGGAATTAGTGCCGACGTAGAGGCAGTACTGTATGCTTCGCATCGTTAATCCTTTGGCACAACAGCTGCGTAGTTAACTGATTGCTCAAACCATGGTCCAGGGTCCGGACAACCATGCAGACGACGCGTGAAGGAGACGCTGTGAGAGGCAGTGGTGTGGAGGTTAGCGTTATCGGCCGTGATGCATTCGCGACGGGTCGGCCGGGGTTGAGCGCATAGGTTCGAATCCTGGTTGCGGTAGTCGGTCCACAGTCAACCCAGCTGTTCATTTTCCTGTGGAAATTGGTCTATATATCGGGTACCTAGCTCATGCTAAGTTGTATACATTTATATATATATCGTTAATGAGATGGCCTTGATTAGGGCATTCATCTGCCCGTGTCGCCACAGCATTATGAAAATATCATGGCTAGATAGTTGATATATAAGGCCTAACAATTAAACACTTGTTAATGAGTTACACAACTGGCATTTTAACGAGTTCACTGAGGGAGAGAACATGAGAACGATAATATAGAATTAGAAACTATTCGACGAAGGGAATGGTGAAGACAGATGAATATGATGGCAAGAACCAAACGCTACCGAAGGTGAAACGAGACGATCTCTTAAATCGTGTTCGGCCTTGGCAACTGCAAAGAAGATTTGGGACGTGAGGTCATAGCATCGAAGAGAGAGAGAGAAAGAGACGCTTTGGGGGTGGGGAGTGGAGTGCATCCACAGTGCCGTCATCGTCGAAATAAATCAAGAGTTATCCAAATTTAAAGCTAAGGGAGCTGTGTATCAGGTTGTAGCTTTGTATGTATTGAGGGACGCTCCTGTGTGTCTGAGGGTAATTAGTGTCTTTCACCTATTTGTACTGTGTTACGGAGGGAGTTCTACACTCCTGGGGTCGCCATGTCCCTCAAACTTTCTCTGGCATTAGATCTTGTAATGTTTTGTATGCTATCTACACACTCACAAGTCCCCCGCGGAAGTCAGTGTGTCTGTGTGTGTGGCATAATCAGTTCACACCAGACATATAATCCGTCATTTTATCTACCTTTTAAAAGTCTGTAATTGTCTAAATCTAGACAAGCGGAGCGTTTCAGTGTTACCATGTGTGTGTGTGTGTGTCAGGGTTTCAGTGTTACCATGTGTGTGTGTGTGTGTGTGGGTTTCAGTGTTACCATGTGTGTGTGTGTGTGTGTGTGTGAGGGTTTCAGTGTTACCATGTGTGTGTGGAGGTTCATCAGAAAAACACTGGCGTGGTGATCCCCGTCTTCGAGGTAGCGAGCGACCGCCGTTCCTTTGGCACACGTCCATCTGTTCCCTTCTTGTCGCCTCCTCTTCTTTTAAACCCCTCGGCCCCTCCCTCCCTCCCTCCCCACATCATCCCCCCCCCCCTCCCAAGCCTGAACGCCCCCCCCCTTTTCCCTCCCTCCCTCCTTCTCCTCCCCCTCCTCCTCCTCTTTCCCCCCCCCCCCCCCCCCCCCCCCCCAACATGACAGATTATCCCCACATGTCGGAAGGAGGAGGAGGAGGTGGAGGGAGGAGAACCGTCCCAGGACCTCGCGGGAGTCGTCTGTCTGCTACCTAAACGTCCTAAGAAAATACTGTCCCACGGGTCTTCCTCGACGCTTCGGTCTTCGTATCTTAACAGACGTGTCTGGCTGGGTCAACAATACAGATTTTAAGATGGAGAAGAACAGATTTGGTCTTCGAGTTGGTCAACTTCGGTCATCTCTTTTTGATAGATAGAATTATAGAGGAGAAGCATCTTGTGGTGAATGAGTTTGAAGGTTCTCATAAAAGCTGAGTTCATAGGTTTTTCATGAATGTTGAGTTCGAAGGCTTTTCTGAATGTTGAGTTTCTGAAGGTTTTCCTGAATGTTGAGTTCGAAGGTTTTCCTGAATGTTGAGTTCGAAGGTTCACCATGAATGTTGAGTTCGAAGGTTCACCATGAATGTTGAGTTCGAAGGTTCACCATGAATGGTGAGTTCGAAGGTTCACCATGAATGTTGAGTTCGAAGGTTCACCATGAATGTTGAGTTCGAAGGTTCACCATGAATGTTGAGTTCGAAGGTTCACCATGAATGGTGAGGAGAATGAGTCCCCCGGAAGAGGAGGAAGGAGGAAGGGCGGGCAGTCAGTCAGGATGAGCGTTGGAATGACTCTCCCCTGCCCCATGCGCTGCCTTACGTCCACGCCCTCTGAACTCCCACTAGTTAGAGCTCCCTCCTCCCTTCCCCCGTCTGAGGCTCCCCCTCGGGGATTACTGCGACCGAGATGACGCACAGAGGAGGAAGGTGATTTAAGGTACGAGGAAGCGGAGTCTCCTTTCATTTCGCGAGGCCCGTGCGAGATGGGCGCCCCTGATTGTATGCCGGGCGAAGAAAGTGCACGTGTGGAGAACCTTCTGTGAACGAGGAACGTATATATATACAGCAATAGATACGACGTATTCCACGACCTCTCTGTTCAGATGTCGTCGTTCGCTGTCCCTCTGTTCAGATGTCGTTCACTGTCCCTCTGTTCAGATGTCAGTTTTGGAAGAATGATAGCTTTCCTCGCTATTTAGCGTGCTGATGTGGGGCAAAACTTAAAGGTGGGGAACTTAGAACATATGTCAAATTCTTCAGTATATATATATATATATATATATATATATATATATATATATATATATATATATATATATATATACACAGTTCCTTTTATTAGTGGTTCCTCACAGTACCCCCAACCATTTTCTCCCCCTTAAATATGGTGGTTTAAAAGCCCGCCACATCCTGCGTGTTTACCCTCACCCTCGCCACCTTTTCCATCGCCCGTATCTTCACCCTGCTCCAGACTGGGATCCTGTTTCACCGTAACTCTCTCTCTCTCTCTCTCTCTCTCTCTCTCTCTCTCTCTCTCTCTCTCTCTCTCTCTCTCTCTCTCTCTCTCTCTCTCTCTCAACTCGCTCACTCCTCGCCTACTTCTTTCCCACTTGCATCTTTCGTCTTTTCCTACCCACCCGCCCCCCCAAACCATACCTTTCCATGTGCCTTCCTCTCTCACTCTCTTCCTTGCCATCCCACTCGGTCTTTCCACCCGTCTCTCCCTCCTCCTCCTCCTCCACCTTCTCCTCCTCCTCCTCCTCCTCCTCCTCCTCCTCCTCCTCCTCCTCCTCCCCCACCACCACCTTTTCCTTCAAGGCATCTGGCTCGCCGTAATAGATCAGGCCAGCCTGTGGTAAGGGGTGCAACTGGACACCAAGGACTTGCTGGCCAAGCCATATACACACCACCTTAGGCCGCGTCCTTCCTCCTCTCTCTTTCACACACACACACACGCAGAGGCGGAAAAGTAGGATTGGATTCCATCAGCGTAGGATCTCTGCCGTGGTAAGGGGGGTTGGGGTGTTAAGCAGGAATGCTCCTATTTTTGTCCAGAGCTGTTCTTACGGCTTTGAGGTTTAGCGATCTGATGCGAGGTTAGGAACACTACACTGTAGATGACGAGCGAGGATATTGAAGTTTTGATAAGACTTGATTTCTGTGTTCGTCAGCAATGCGAAAACAAATGTTGGGTTCAGTACGTCAATATAGGAGGTTGATGTGTGGGTCCGAGTGGGCCAGGGACTCAGAGGGTCACCTCACTGGCAGAGGAGGAGACGCAACCTCATTACAACGGAATGCGAAATTAGGTCATGCCTTGGGTGTACGTTGTATAGAATCAGGTTGAACTGGGAATTTTCCGGAGAAAGTTCAGTAGGGAAGTTTACGATAAACCAAATACATAAATACGTAATACGTAATTTACTGATTGCAAGCTGCAGTGAGGGGATGTTTAGGATGGACCAAATATACACAAATGAGTGATACATAATTTACAGGATACAGACTGTAGTGGGGGATGTTAAGGATAGACCATATACATAAATACTTGGTACATAATTTACAGGATACAGGCTGGAGTGGGAGGATGTTTAAGATAGACTAAATACATAAATATGTGGTACATAATTTACAGGATACAGGCTGGAGTGGGGGGATGTTTAGGATAGACTAAAGACATAAATACAAGGTACATAATTAACAGGTTACAGGCTGGTGTGGGGGATGTTTAAGATAGACTGAATACATAAATATGTGGTACATAATTTACAGGATACAGAATGCTACTGACTGTAACATATGAAGAGTTATGTGAATAGGGCGATTGCAGTATGACACGAAAAGGAGAGCACGACTTCCAACTGGACTCTCTGGGTAGGAGGTAGGATTTAGCCTGGTCGGGTGGAGGCAAGAGCCGTGACCTCCTCCTCCTCCTCCCCCACCTCTTCTTCCACAAATCTCCCCATCCCACCCTCCCAGCTCGTGCCTAAACCTTCCCCATTCCCTCGTCACAACCCACATCCTCATTCCTCCCGTCCCTACACACGTCCCCACTCAGCTCCCTACTGTACACCACCCTACCCTTGCCTTCTCAGGCCCCGCAGACACAAGAAATTAGCTGGAGTCCCTCTCTTTGTTTGTCAGTCCGTGTGTGTGTGTGTGTGTGTGTGTGTGGTGTGTGTGTGTGTGTGTGTGTGTGTGTGTGTGTGTGTGTGTGTGTTTAATAACCTATTTGTGCTGTATGGGAGTGGAGTTTTCACTCGTGGGGGAACATCTCTTGAACCTTCTCTATTATAATACATCTTTTTCAAGTTTTGTACACTGTCAGCATTTACAGATTCATTCGTCATATTCCATTCATCCAGTACCCGTTTTCCACAGGATAGACTTTACATTCTTTCTTTAATTTTTTTTTGGTTACTTTCTTATTATGGCTTCTGTTTGTTCCGCTTTTGGTTTTTTTTTCGAAGACCTCTTAACTGTCGAGATAATCTCAACTTCTTCAAACATTCAGGTTTCTTAAGTCTGGGAAGATCCTTTATGTCTTCCTCTGTACCTCCTCCATTAGTTCTTTTGTTCCTCTTTCAGTGCGGTGACCAGACTGGAGTAGGATATTCTAGTCCTAACTTCATGTTAATCCAAATATCTTGTTGAATATTTCTTCACCCACGAAATGTAAAGTAGTTCGTACATTTGCCAATAGATGGTTCGCCTCCTTTATTATAAGACTTTGGAAAGAAGGTAAGGAAATGTCGACTCCCCGCGTCCTTTGATGGGAGCTGTGTGTGAAAGTTGGCTGAAGACACTGCCCCAGGGTGGAGGAGGAGGAGGAGGAGAGGAAGGGAGTGGAAGAGGAGAAGGTGGAAGTGTAGGAAAGCGAAGAATGGTTGGGGAAAGGGAAGAGGAGGGAGATGAAGAGGAGAAGAAGGGAGAGAATTATCATTTGTTCCATAGACTAGTGAGGATTCAGTCTTCAAGTCCTCGGTGCTCGAGTCTTTAAAACTAGGGAGACCTCATCCTTGAGACTAGTGAAAACTCCAGTTCTGCCGCAGGAGACTAGTAAGGCTCCAGTCCTTGAGACTCCCAAGTAATGAAGCCTCAGCCCCGAACAGCGTGGCTTCAGTCCCTAAGACTCCAGTTAGTGAGGCTCCAGCCCCATGGAGCTTAGTCAAAAATAACAGAGGGGAAACGTGGCTTAGAGAGGAGATTGAAACGTGAAAATTACGCAGTTAATTCCTTGAAAATAGAATTGGAATTATTATTTTTTTTCGGATGTCTTAAAAGAAAACTTTGTGATTCCTCTTAATATTCAAAGTTATGATTTCTTTTCGCTATCCGTCTTGTTCCCCCTCTCCCTCCGTATTCTTCCTCCTTTCCTCATCTTTTATCTCTCTCTCTCTCTCTCTCTCTCTCTCTCTCTCTCTCTCTCTCTCTCTCTCTCTCTCTCTCTCTCTCTCTCTCTCTCTCCTCGTGTCCCATTCCTACAGTCTTGTGTATGGGCGAGGGTATCTGAGGGTACATTACCAAGGTGGCAGAAGGAGTATTCTGCAAAAAGGTCAGAGAGTAACACGTACTTATGACGGTGTTTAGGTTGCCCAGGTGTGTCGTGTGGATGAGGTTAATGTACTGAAGGTGTGCCAGATGGTGCCATGGCGGGCCAAGCACAGGGTCAGGGATCGGAGGGATGAAGGGAGGGAGGGAGGGAGGCGGAAACCTGGGGTAAATGTCCCCGAACATACGAGGAAGGGGAAGAGGAAAGAGTGGGCAGGAGACTGCTGGACTAAGCCAACTTTAGACAGGGTGGCGGCAGTTACAAAAAAAAAAAGACATGGAAGGGAAATTGAGTAATGAGGCAAGATTAAGGAAAACATGGAATCATGTGGAGACTAATAGAGGAAAAAGGAGCCTAAACGAGTAAGTAGTGGATGATGAATTAGCATATAAACAAGGGAGTAAGGTGACTGGAGGGAAGCTGTGTGTGGCGAGGAGTGGATTGTGAACCAGAAAACCGTATTGTACGAAGAGAGAAGAGAAATAGCTAAAACGAGTAAGGAATCACGCGGGAAATGACGAGGAAGCTAATAGGAAAGGGGAGAAGGAAAGGGAGACAGTAGGGGGAGACAAGTTTTAAAAACCATCACGTTGGTAGACGAGAAAGAGTTCTGTATGGAAACAGAAGGAGTTGAGGGTTGATAGAAGAGCATAAAGGAGATGGGAATCAAACGGGGAAAGCGTTAAGATACTGTCTGTTCCCATCTGATGATGATGGTGATGATGAAGTTGATTTTGATGATGATGATGATGATGATGATGATGTTGATTTTGATGAAGATAATGATGATGATATTGATGGTGATGATGAAGTTGATTTTGATGATGATGATGATGATGATGATGATGTTGATTTTGATGATAATGATGATGATATTGATGGTGATGATGAAGTTGATTTTGATGATGATGATGATGATGATGATGATGGTGGTGGTGATTTTGATTTTGATGTGGAGACTGGCTAACTTCTCAACTCTCACTCCATAGCCTCAGGAACAGTAAAGTCAGCCTCCTGGATACTTTATGTTCCTTCGATATGTTATGTATCTAGGTTGAGTACTGAACTGATAGGAATATGTTGTGCATTTGCATAATGTCTGAGCATGGTGAGTTGAGGGAATAACTGATTGGAGTTTTCAATAGAAAAGTATACGAGAACACATGAGAACGCCGGATAACAGAAGACCTGATTATCTATGACGAGGATATCTGTTGGTGGACTGTACATGGGAAAGCCAGATAACAGACTTGATGGTGTGGTAGAAGAAGTTATCTGCTGGAAGACAGTACTTGGTAAGGACAGAAAACAAGAAGGGAAGTTGAAGGAAGAGGAGAAAATGAGAGTCGAGTGAAGTAATGATTACGATTCCTTTTTAGCTTGAAACGATATATATATATATATATATATATATATATATATATATATATATATATATATATATATATATATATATATAATTTTGGGAGCCTTGAAAAATGTGTGGAAGTCGAGAACATTATCTCGGAAAGCAAAAATGGGTATGTTTGAAGGAATAGTGGTTCCAACAATGTTGTATGGTTGCGAGGCGTGGGCTATGGATAGAGTTGTGCGCAGGAGGATGGATGTGCTGGAAATGAGATGTTTGAGGACAATGTGTGGTGTGAGGTGGTTTGATCGAGTAAGTAACGTAAGGGTAAGAGAGATGTGTGGAAATAAAAAGAGCGTGGTTGAGAGAGCAGAAGAGGGTGTTTTGAAATGGTTTGGGCACATGGAGAGAATGAGTGAGGAAAGATTGACCAAGAGGATATATGTGTCGGAGGTGGAGGGAACGAGGAGAAGAGGGAGACCAAATTGGAGGTGGAAAGATGGAGTGAAAAAGATTTTGTGTGATCGGGGCCTGAACATGCAGGAGGGTGAAAGGAGGGCAAGGAATAGAGTGAATTGGAGCGATGTGGTATACAGGGTTTGACGTGCTGTCAGTGGATTGAATCAAGGCATGTGAAGCGTCTGGGGTAAACCATGGAAAGCTGTGTAGGTATGTATATTTGCGTGTGTGGACGTGTGTATGTACATGTGTATGGGGGGGGGGGGTTGGGCCATTTCTTTCGTCTGTTTCCTTGCGCTACCTCGCAAACGCGGGAGACAGCGACAAAGTATAAAAAAAAAAAAAAAAAAAAAATATATATATGTATGTATATATATATATATATATATATATATATATATATATATATATATATATATATATATATATATGTATGTATATATATGTAGGATGATCGGAATGATTTTCTTTTATCATTATTTCTTTTTCTCTTTTGTTGACATCATTACCAATAATGTCTCAATACAGAGTGATGGAAGAAAGGATTTCTTTATTAATGATTATAGGACAGGGGAATGAAAATGTCCTGCTTATCTGCCAGGCTCACGGGTGGAAGGTTACTAAAGCAGGGCTTATGTTGAGAGAGAGAGAGAGAGAGAGAGAGAGAGAGAGAGAGAGAGAGAGAGAGAGAGAGAGAGAGAGAGAGAGAGAGAAGTATTTATGTGGTTGAAAATTGTGACGATAAGTCAGAGTTAGAAAATGAATGAGAGAAACACAGAGAAGGAAATGAAGGAAGGAAGGGAAGGAAGGAAGGAAGGAAGGGCGGCCAGAAGAGGAAATGTTTTTAGACAAGTATGAGATTATTAGGAGGGAAGGAGGATGGCACTGTAGATTAAGAAGATTAAGAGATGTGAGGGAGTGAGGGAGGGAGGGAGGGAAAGACCAGTTGTGGAAGACTGTAATAAGGGAGGATTATCATGAGGAGAGACGGGAAATGAGGAGGAGGAGGAGGAGGAGGAGCGTGTGAGGGGGGAGGGAAGGAGTAGGCACGCAAGATAGGGTTGTGGAGAATGGTGGATGACTGCAGTGGAAGGAGGGAGGAGAGCAAGAAAGACGAAGAAAATGTAAGTAGGAATAGGGGATAATTTGTGTTGTTTACCGAGGTAGTTAGTGTATAAGAACACTAATTAGGAATGATTATGTGTATGTGAATTTCATGTATATACCAATGATATGTATGTAAGGGTTACCGCCCCCTTTAACTCTCACTCTGGGTTCATCCTAAGGAACCCGTAGTCTCAGGGAAGCGCAGGAACAAGAGGTTTTTTTTTTCGATGACTGACAGATGATTTCCTCCATTGGTATTTACTCGTTTCATTAACAGAAGATGAAGAGTGGTGAAATGTTTTTTTTTTTCAAAATGAAATATGTTTAGATGGCTCTTCCATTTCCTAAGAGAGTGGAAATAAAACGGAAATGCGATGGGTATTCCCTGTCTGGACAGCTATGCTGAGGTACTGAAATAGAAAAGTCGTTGCTGCTCGGCAGACGTTGAACATAACTGGGAGGTGCGTGGTCAAGGGCGACACATTTGGCGGGCATCCGTAAGTGGCCAGTTCCGGCGTTGGTAGGAAGGTGGGAGGGTCATGACCCCCGGTGTTTGGTCTGGTCTCTGGCACCCCTGCTGGCCTGGCTGGAAGACCTGTCCCTCAACATCACCGAAGACATTATCTTTTCTCTCTTCCCTTCCGACCTCTCCTCTCAGCGGCCCCTCAAGATTCTTCGCTTGATTTAGTCCCCCACGTGGCCACGTAAGATGACTGGTTGGGTTTATTCTCTCACGTTGTTCCGTAAGATCGCTCGTGTGATTCATTTTTCCACGTGGTTATCTAAGATGACTTGTTGTTATCTTTGTAAGATGATAAGGTCTTTAAGATCACCCGCCATGTTTATTCTGACGTTGATACAATTTCTCTTTACATTTTCCTCCGACTTTTCTCTTAGGACGTGACTCTCCCTCACCCTCCGTCGTGTTCTACTGTAAGACTTCAGAGCAATGACACCCCCCCCCCCCCCCTCTCTCTCTACCGCGAGGGAGGACCTGCTACACCGGTGATCTTCCTCCTCTCCTTCGCTTCCCTGAGCACACATCTCGACCCTTCACGTTACTCCCCTACTGTGGTCGGCTCGAGGGGAAACATGGGGGGATGTCAGGGGCGATAGCGGCTGCTGGGTTGTGGGTGGAGGTCAGGGAAGATGAATTAGTGGTGCTCTGTTCTCAACATCGCCTCTGGAGGATCCGAACCCATACCAAAGCAGGATCTGGCGCTGTGTATGTGTTACGCTTTTGTTCCTCTGTCCCACAAGGAGACGTTTTCTCTCTTATCGTATGGGATTTTAGGCAAACATTAGCCTCAGACTAAATGATAATGATAATTTGGTACCTTACTCGACCGAATACCGTACTCGTATTAACTGAGAGTGTTTTCTAACCTCGTCTGGATGTGTGGAGGTTCATAAAACAGCGGGAGGCAGCGGGCCAAAGATTTTTTTCCTTGACGTGTAGAAGATCTTCAGGTGATTCTAGTATCTTGTACGTCCTGGGCTGTGGTGCAGGAATGCTTGTAACACACAACAGAAAATGGCTGGTGAGATTTAGGCTCAGCAAGGTTTTTTTTTTCTTTCTTTCTTTCTTTCTTTTTAACTTGCTTCAAGTCCCAGGCATCTCGATTTTTTCTTCTACTGCTACATTGGAAAAGAATGAGGAAAAGAAACGAGTGAAAAAGTATGCGAGTATTTTTCTTTTCTATTTTCGTTTGTTAAGTGTGATAAATACGGCGCGGGTGCACCAGAAAAAAAAAAAAATATAGCTACGTTAAAGGATTTTTACCAGTACAGAAAGTAACGAAGATAAAGATAAGATAACCCTATCCTTTGTAGTTATTTCTTACATTTTCTTACGTGAAGTTTCACACAAGGTCGAACCAATAGTCTTACAGAAGATCAGGTAAATGATTTACTCGCGATTTGTAAAAAAATAAAAAGGTTTATTTATATATGAGTCTGTGTACGTCTCACTGGTATCACGAAGAGTTCGGCAGATGGCATTTTCGAACTCTACAAAAAACATAAACCTTAAAATAATCTTTTACATTTTGGGGTAAGCGAGACTACATCTAAGACGTGAGTATAGCATTCGAATACATCTTCCTACGCCTACATGACGAGTATAGCATTCGAATACATCGTACATCGCCTACATGCCGATTATAGCATTCGAATACATCTTACTGCGCCTACATGCCGATAGACATCCTTCGATATTAAGTCTGAGTAAACAGGATTTTACCAGTAGTTTTCAGGTCATAACCTTATAATATATACAATCACTCTGCAAGATATTGCTTGTGCAGTGTCGTAACCCCACAACACTACAACTCCTCGAGTGTTGAGGTTAGAATAACCCCACTTGTTTGTGGGACTCTAAGCCGCTGTTCCATCTGACAGCGATTTCACCCAACAATACGTGAAACTGTCAAAATAGTCGTCTATTTTCGTCTCAATGCCCAACAAAACGTCCCAATTGCATACCATCTACGCCCCTGTCGAACCGACAGGGCCTGTCTACCCGTCAACGAAGATACCCTACGCTTTTCTGCTTTACCCGTCTAAGTCGACAGTCACCTCACCCCTCATCTGCAACACCACACCCGTCGGCATTTCCCCACCTCACTCGCCCTCCACGACACCCTAACGCTGAGATCTGAAATAAGCCGAATGAGACGACCGACCAACCAGGCTGTCGGTTTTGCTGGTGAAGGAGGGAAGGAAAAACATGCTATCCACCACGCTGTAGAGCAGGCTAACCTGTGAACTATCAGTATGATTACTGGCCTTTGTAAACAAAAGTTAGGGCATTCTACTTCATCTTTTTTAGCTGTTGCAGTAGTAGTAGTAGTGGTGGTGGTAGTAGTAGTAGTAGTAGTAGTAGTAGTAGTAGTAACAGAAGTACTACTACTACTACTACTACTATTACTAGTAGTAGTAGTATCATTATCATTATTATCATTATTACATGGCTTAATGGAAAGACATATAATGGTAGATATGAACTATATCACTGATCTAAAGGCAATACGCACAATAAACTGGATAAAGATTCAGATACCATCCTACAAAACAGGTTGCTGCACCATCAGAGAAGCCAGAGGATCTGCATCCTCTGTGTGATCCTCAGATTCGCCGCGTCTGTAGGCCTTATTACGAGGGGAACGTGAACAATGAGAAAGCAGGGCATTTTCCTATCCAATTACCTTGCTGGTAATTCCTAGTCGTCTCCTTCAGGCATTTGGATTCATCTTCAGAACAGCGAATTCAATTCTCCTCGCTCGGGTTTCAATCCTGTTTGGCTACGGGAGGGGGTGGAGGTGGGGAGGACCCGATAATAGGATCAGGTAAAGGAGTCTTTCACAAATAGATTCCCGAACATATCATAGCGGATTTACGACCTTTTAGTTGAATCAAATCCTCTCTATGGCATTACTCCTGTTTGCTGTTTCTCTTCAAGGCTCATGTTTCATCACATTCTTTGAACAATTAGCTTTTATTTTTCTCCCCATTGGGAGTATGTAAAAGATAATCAATGATGGATGTATTTGTATGCAAAATACCTACGTATTAAAGATAAATAATTATAACCGAGGTCGCCAGCTGTATCTATTCGTTATTCTGAGGGCGATCTGATGGTCGGCTGTACTCACGAAGGTACGACCCTTGAGCACGACGGCACGACCCTTGAACACGACGGTACGACCCTTGAGCACGACGGTACGACCCTTGAACACGACTGTACGACATTTGAACACAACTGTGCGACCCTTAAAAACGACTGTACGACCCTTTAACACGACGGCACAACCCTTCAGCACGACGGTACGATCCTTGAACACGACGGTATGATCCTTGAGCACGACGGTACGACCCTTGAGCACGACGGCATGACCTGCAGGCGTCGTAATACCGTCCTGAGGTGTGACAACCTGCTCTTTACCCCGATCGTTGATAGTAAGGTCAAAGACTAGACCCGTCTCAGCCAATGGCCGTACCGTCAAGCTCATGTGTCGTACCGTCGTGTTCAAGGGTCGCACTGTCGCGCTGAAGGGTCGTACCGTCGTGTTCAAGGGTCGTAGAGTCGTGTTCAAGGGTCGTAGAGTCGTGTTCAAGGGTCGTAGAGTCGTGTTCAAGGGTCGTAGAGTCGTGTTCAAGGGTCGTACCGTCGTGTTCAAGGGTCGTAGAGTCGTGTTCAAGGGTCGTAGAGTCGTGTTCAAGGATCGTACCGTCGTGCTCAAGGGTCGCACCTTCGTGCTCAAAGGGAATTATTTTCCTTTCCCCTCCCTCTCCCTCCAAGTGGCTCTCTGTGTACAGAACATCGCTCTGTTGAGACCTCCTTCGCCTGGGCGTTGTCCTCCTTACTCTCACTGGAGATACCTGGCCAAACGTACTCTTGTAAATGGAATTATACTGCCAATATATATATATATATATATATATATATATATATATATATATATATATATATATATATATGATGTGTGCGAGAGATTCTGAGTAAGAGGTGTGGATAAAGGATTAGTAGGAGTCTCTCTCTCTCTCTCTCTCTCTCTCTCTCTCTCTCTCTCTCTCTCTCTCTCTCTCTCTCTCTTTCTCTCTCTCTCTCTCTCTCTCTCTCTCTCTCTCTCTCTCTCTCTCTCTCTCTCTCTCTCTCTCTCTCCTTTCAACAGCATCGCACACACTTTTGAAAGAATGAGAAAAAAAAACTTCCCCCTTCCCTTCCTCTTCTTCCGCAGTTCACGCCTACATCATGGAAAATATTCCCGGACGACACCTTGTCTGCCGCGTTATCTCCAACACACAACCCGCTCCTAATCGCGTCGCCTCACAAATACGTTTCTCCCCGTCGTGTGTGTATGTGTGTGTGTGTGTGTGTGTGTGTGTGTGTGTGTGTGTGTGCGGGGACGTGGCCAGCTGTGAACCAAACACATGTACATAGTAATGAAGGCGTCTGCACCCTGGGTCGAGGCGTTGCTGCGTCATTATGTTAAGGTGGGGAGGTACACACTGGCTGTGTCTGCTGACGCGTGGTCTTGCGTTACGACTGTGTACGCATTTTGTGAGGGAGAAGGGGGCGCTGGGAGGAGGCGCTGCAGGGGAGAGGTAAGGGTAAATTCTGGCCCTCCGAATATTATGGTTCATCATGCACGGAAGGTGCTGGAAATGGCTCTTATGTAAATATCCGTACATAGTACTTTGGGTGAGGGGATTTCGTATACCGGTGTTTTCCCCATGTGTACGCGTCATCTCTCTCTCTCTCTCTCTCTCTCTCTCTCTCTCTCTCTCTCTCTCTCTCTCTCTCTCTCTCTCTACATATCTACCTACATATCTATCCCTTCATCTACATATCTACTCGTTCATCTACCTGCCTCGATGAATCTGTATGGACTAGGAAGAGAAAAAACGAAACGTTAATAATAGATTAAGCGTCGTACAATTCCATAAAAAAAATCGCGCGTTTGTTTGTGCGTTTAAGATGAAAGAGAAATAATAGATGGATTCGTGTTAACCTGGGCGGTGTGAGTGGATGGAAAGCGAGGGACCTGAAGGGTGGATCTGTGTGAGTGGAGTGGACCTGTTGCGTGTGGCAGATCAGCGCCTGAGTCATAGAAAGAGGATGCAATGGCCCTCTGGATTTAGCGGATTTCTGGAACGCAACTCCACCGCAACTTACGACAGAGAGAGCCGACGCCGCAGACAGACCCAATCCATTCCCTCTCATCCACACTATGATATCCACACCAACCTCACGACTGCTTCACTTCGTCGAGCCAAACCTATCACGCTGGGCCTTTCGACCCCACCACAAAACGGAAGGGTTCGGATTTTCGTGGCCCGGCTGCGAAAATCTCCCAAGATTGACGCGAAAATGAAAACGTCATGTCAGCTGAAATCCCCCTTTGGCATGTTTTATTGGCAAGACTTCCGCTCCGGTGAGAGGCACAGCTGCTACTGCTACAGCTGTCGCTCACCAGCTCGAACAACTTGGAGGCAAAGAAAACAACCCCTTTGAGCGAACGGTACGATATCTTCATCACGAAAGTACGACCCTTAAGCACGATGGTACGACCCTTGAACACGATGGTGCGACCCTTGAGCACGACGGTACGACCCTTGAGCACGATGGTAAGACCCCTGAGCACGACGGTACGACCCTTGAACACGATGGTGCGACTCTTGAAGCACGACGGTACGACCCCTGAACACGATGGTGCGACCCCTGAGCATGACGGCACGATCCTTGAGCACGACGGTACGGCCAATGGGATGTAGGGTGATGGCTTGGCCCTTATTGTATTAAGACAATGGCCAGATCATCAGTTCTAAGGGTCGTACTGTCGTGCTCAAGGGTCACATCAGCGTTTTCAAGGTGTTTAATATCTAAATCATCTGCTCAAACGCGGGTTCAGAAATTTTCACAATATCATAAATATGTGTCTACTTACTGAAATAAACGCTCTTACATCACATCTCGAATGAAAGGAAAAAATTATGAGAAAGAAATCAGATATTAATCAAAGCTCCACAAACATTTGTACACCTAAAGTTTAAAAGTAAGAGAGGTTATATGACGAGGGAAAGACAAAAGAAGGAAGAGAGTTCCAAAGCTTTGCTGTTCGAAGTAAGGAGGAAGGTATCATAACGGCCAATCCTCAAGTGGTCAAGTCTCCTCACAGAAATTGTGGGAAGCAGCAGCAGTCAAACGCGAGCCACGAGTCCAAACCTACTCGTGACACAAGAAGACAAACGATTCAAAGAATATGATAAAACAAAATCTACGAATACATTAAACTACAGTGAGTAGAATAAGAAGAAAAAAAGTAACAATAATCATATCAAAGAAAGGATTTGATTCAACAAGAGGGTTGTAATCCCTTATGATATGTTCGGGATCCATTTATAAAAGACTCCTTTACCTGATCCTATTAGTCGGGTTCCTCCTCCCCTAGCCAAACAGGATTGAAACCCAACCAAGGAGAATTGAATTCGGCTGCTCTGAGGAGGATGAGTCCGGATGCCTTAGAGAGATGACGAGGAATAATAATTCTCATCAGCAAGGAGGCTGCTGCTGGCCAAGGCAGTAACGTACTTTCCCTCGTGTTCACGAAGCTATTGTTGGCTACAGACACAAGTTACCAGGGAAGCCCATGGTAGAGGCGTTCCTCCTGTCTGGGTCATGAGCTGTGTTGTGTGTGTGATATGTGAAGCCGAGCGACCCACTGTACTTTTTCTCATGTCTTTTAGATCATTAAGATCCGGTTGATATCGACCGAAACTTCTCGTCTTTTCATTAAACTGAATGTAATAATAATAATAATAATAATAATAATAATAATAATAATAATAATAACAATAATAATAATAAGAGCAATAAGAAGAAGATGAAGAAGTAGAAGAAGAAGAAGAGAATAAGAACACCACAACCTCTTATCAATAATAATAATAGTAATAATAATAATAATAATAATAATAATAATAATAGTGAAGTGGTTTGGGCACATGGAGAGAATGAGTGAGGAAAGATTGACCAAGAGGATATATGTGTCGGAGGTGGAGGGAGCAAGGAGAAGAGGGAGACCAAATTGGAGGTGGAAAGATGGAGTGAAAAAGATTTTGTGTGATCGGGGCCTGAACATGCAGGAGGGTGAAAGGAGGGCAAGGAATAGAGTGAATTGGAGCGATGTGGTATACCGGGGTTGACGTGCTGTCAGTGGATTGAATCAAGGCATGTGAAGCGTCTGGGGTAAACCATGGAAAGCTGTGTAGGTATGTATATTTGCGTGTGTGGACGTATGTATATACATGTGTATGGGGGGGGGTTGGGCCATTTCTTTCGTCTGTTTCCTTACGCTACCTCGCAAACGCGGGAGACAGCGACAAAGTATAAAAAAAAAAAAAAAAAAAAAAAAATAATAATAATAATAATAATAATAATAATAATAATAATTATAGAATCAGAACAACTCAACATCCTATGTTAATGAAGCCCAATTAACACATGCACAGCCTTCAAGCTGGCCTTTAGACGCCTGCTCTTCAGTGTGATGGATAGCATGTTTTTCCTCCCCTGGCCAGCGGCAGGAACGGGAGCGGGCCCACGCCGCCCCACAACACAAACAGCCTGATTGATCATCATCTTTGGCTTATTTCACATCCTCTTAGCGCCCTCCGGTTGTTGCCGATGGCGATCAGTGTGGTGGAAGACGTTCCCTAGGGGAGTGTAGACAGGTGTGGTGACAGGGGGATGCTGACGGGTAGGGTTATAGCTATACTTAGACGGGTGTAAGGAGACGGGTGCACAGCGTCTATGTCGATGGATGGACAGACAGGCAGAGCGGTTGACAGGATGTGCTGGACGGGTGCAACCGGGACTTTTTATCGGGTATTTATGACGGATATTGACGGATGAGTTCGTGTATTGCTGGCTGGCGCTGACGGGTGGGAACAGACGGGTGTCGTCGAGTGTAGCGAGGACGTGAGACGGGCTTGGTTGTCTGGGCGTGGGGTATATTGACGGGGGCCTTTGACAGGCGTGGCAGCATGGTTAGCATCAAGGTGGTTGAACTACGCATACACCGTATGTGTGTGTGTGTGTGTGTGTGTGTGTACAACAGCCTTAAAACTCGTTTAAACACTATTGACAATTTATGAATATCGGAAACACTGCTCATCATAAGTATTCGTACACCTGTTGACATGTACCACCTCTGCACCGTCTACACGAGTGTTATAATCATGTCCAACATAGGGAAAAAGAAAATAAGTCTCGCGCATCTCGAAGTGCAATATATCACTTCGAAGCTCGTGTTCTGTAGAATTAGAAAATGCCATTTACAGAACTCTACATGATCTCTCTGAGAGATAAACAAATACAAACACGTACACAAAATTAGTTTTCTTTTTTTCTTTCTTGTCCCTACGATCCTGAATATATTATTTACCTGTTCCTCTAAAATACCGAAGGTTTGACCTTATATGAAGCCTCATATAAATAACAACAAAGAATATAAAAACCACATGACTCTTACACAATTGGTTCAAGCAATCATAACCAATTTTTTTTTAGGAACGA
Source organism: Panulirus ornatus (assembly GCF_036320965.1). NCBI lineage: Eukaryota > Metazoa > Arthropoda > Malacostraca > Decapoda > Palinuridae > Panulirus > Panulirus ornatus. The sequence goes on from NC_092225.1 coordinate 16,041,289, forward strand.
CAGATTTAAGATCTGTATCAAAAACTCCACATAAATATTTCATAAAACAATACCCATGGCTGACATTTCTGTGTTGAGGTAAACACTGATACTCTGACCCAAGTTCTAAACTTTCATTTAATCCTTTACTGGAGAACACGGAGCGATAACTGTACAAGTTGCTGCTCGCAAATCTTAATTCCAAATACAACATTACGGCCTTCAAAATGGCCTTTGAATAATGTATAGCATAAAGTAGTAAAGTCTTCAGTCTCAAACAACGTACATATAATATAATGTTTGTATCATGTCCTTATCTTGACAATCTCAGAAAAGTTCTAAGGGGTTAAAGCAATTTTCTTTTGTATTTGACTGCCTTTCCCTTCCCGCCTTCGCGACGTAGCGTCAGGAACAGACAAATAATGGCCTCACATTAGCACATACTTATGCTTCAGCTACGTTGTATAATACACCCAAACAAGAGACTACAATCCACAGTAAAGCCCCACACACTAACCCCGCAGTTAAGCAGAAGGAATAAGAATATTTTCACAAGGTTGCATGACCAATGGATATACGCATCAGTATTCTTCAGTCTTCCTTCCTCCTCTACTTGACCAGCTCGGAACACCGAGAAACACAGGACCAGTCGCAACACGTAGGGTAAAAGGGGTAACAGAAAGCCCACTGGCATACGACGAGGTTAATTGCCATATAATATTCAAACTTAACTACTGTTCCATTCTAGGTATTGGATATTTCGACTGAACAAAAAAGAAGGTTCTTTCTCTCCTCACCCTCGGCAAAAACAGCCGGCGGGATAGAGAATGGACATCCAGTACCATAACGTTATAACACAACAACCATGCACTATACAGGCACCTCTTTTGTAATCTCGACATTATATATACTTGGAACAAGTTCCAGATCGCGTATGTTGACGACTCTCGTTTTAACCATAGTACTAGCGACAGTAAGCATCCCTCGTCCCCTTCTTCTGGAGTTTGGACTTATGCTGTTACCTTTACCAGGCAGCAGCAGACAGACAGACAGACAGACAGACAGACAGACAGATAGGCGTTCTTGTGGGTCCTAGAACTACTATACCGTTCTACCTGGAAGACCTGAAGCTCTGCTCATTGGCTTATTTGTTGAACCAGGCTGAGAACCATCTATCAAACCTTCATAGTCAGGTCTGACATTCTACCAACTACTTCTGATATTCTACTCACCACCCATGTCCTCCTTACTACCACACAAGGAAGACATTCACTGGAGACAGTAACTTCTTACGGCCTTCTAAAAGTGTGTGTGTGTGTGTGTGTGTGTGTGTGTGTGTGTGTGTGTGTGTGTGTGTCCTATGCAAGAATAACGGCTTTCCCAATCCTGTTTCCTTATTCCTGTTGGCTAAACGCACAACCCAGCTTACCGTCCTCAATCTGCTTGCTCAGTGAATCACCTCTCGCTGTAGTAACCTTCTAAGTTTTTTACCTTGTCTTCATTTGGTCACTCGTGAAGGTCAAGTTGTCTTCTTCTCTGGTTGTCTTGGCTGGACTTTGTTGTCTTGCACCTTTTCTTCGCCGCCTTGGCAAGTCGCTCTACGAGCAGAGGCTTTGTGTTTCGTTTTCTTCTCGTCTCTCCTCCTGAACTTTTTCTGGCGCCCTGAAACACTTGACGTGACCTGGGTGTTCTTTATTCTTACATGCCATTCTTGCTCATCCTCAGTATTTTCTTCTTCCTTTTCCTTAGAACAGATGGCGATCCTTTAGTTGTTTATTTCTTCCGCAAGCTGCAAACTTCTTTATAATATTTCTCTTTTTAAGTACGTTGTTAAACAGCTTCACTATGTGTCTGGCCTCTTCCTCCAACTACAGTCTCTTTGTTCATTTACCTTTCACCTCATTTGAGAAGCATATCTACCACAGCTGGACTCACATCTCATGGGATAACTTCAGATCCTGCTTGGTATGGGTTCGGATCCTCCAGAGGCGATGTTGAGAACAGAGCACCACTAATTCATCTTCCCTGACCTCCACCCACAACCCAGCAGCCGCTATCGCCCCTGACATCCCCCCATGTTTCCCCTCGAGCCGACCACAGTAGGGGAGTAACGTGAAGGGTCGAGATGTGTGCTCAGGGAAGCGAAGGAGAGGAGGAAGATCACCGGTGTAGCAGGTCCTCCCTCGCGGTAGAGAGGGGGTTGGGGGGGTCATTGCCCTGAAGTCTTACAGTAGAACACGACGGAGGGTGAGGGAGAGTCACGTCCTGGGAGAAAAGTCGGAGGAAAATGTAAAGAGAAATTGTGTCAACGTCAGAATAAACATGGCGGGTGATCTTAAAGACCTTATCATCTTACAAAGATAACAACAAGTCATCTTAGATAACCACGTGGAAAAATGAATCACACGAGCGATCTTACGGAACAACGTGAGAGAATAAACCCAACCAGTCATCTTACGTGGCCACGTGGGGGACTAAATCAAGCGAAGAATCTTGAGGGGCCGCTGAGAGGAGAGGTCGGAAGGGAAGAGAGAAAAGATAATGTCTTCGGTGATGTTGAGGGACAGGTCTTCCAGTCAGGCCAGCAGGGGTGCCAGAGACCAGACCAAACACTGGGGTCATGACCCCCCCCCCCTGAACTGACCCTTGATTGGTGACCCCTCGCACAGTCTGTCAACCAGCTGTCAGCTTTCTAGTTCAGCGCCTGAGCATAGCTATCTCAACCAGGAAATGGGACATACATTTTTACCATTTCACATCCTAACACCGAGGAACTGGAGGATTAAGTTACATGTAATTGAAAACTGTTTCTTTTTATAAACATTTTCTTGGTCTTATTTTTGATGAAGTGGACTGGACCCCATTTTCACAACTCGTATATATCCTTTCTCATCTATTCATTCATTCATCGTTCAAAAGTTTCATTCACTCATGTTCTCGTTCATCTTTTTTTTTTTTTTACTATGCCCTACATAATCATCGTGAACTTTGCTTTAAAAACTTAACGTGTCCTATTGCATATCTTCTATATACATCCCTCCTTCATATCGTGTTTCTCTCTATCCCTTACTTATCATCCACATATTCTTTGCTCCGTTTTCTCTCCACCACATTCAGTTGGCCTGGTTCTCTGTCACTTCAAATATGTCGCGAAAGTTGGCCTTCCTATTGTTATCATTATTTACCTATACATGACCAGTGTTCCCGCTACGCTCTTCTTATTATAGATAAGATCTTAACCTTTATGGACCATCAGATCTCCTGTTATCTTTCCTTCCCATGTACTTTCATCTTGGACTGTCCCCTCCAGCAGATAATCTCGTCGTGGACCATCAGGTCTGGTGTTATCTGTCCTTCCCTTGTACTCTCGTGTGCTTCCATAATGAAATCGCTAACCTTCTTTCCCATACAAGCCCGGAAAATATTCCAGTTAAATGAATACTTAACAATTACATAACATAACGAAGTAACGTTAAACATCACAAGGAAGCTTTGATAACAGTTACTTAACATAACGAAGTGACATTAAACATCACAAGGAAGCTTTGATAACAGTTACATAAGATAACAAAGCAACATTATGTATTCAAGAAGCTTTGACGTTAAGAGTTAAAGAGGTTGTGAGGTAAGAGTCGTGGGGTCAGCCGGTTTCCCCCCCCCCCCCCAACCATCCTCACAAGATGAGAGGAAATAGTAACCCGATACTATTCTCGTTTGATTACCATCTCGCTCATGCTTCTCTACTGACCACCAGTCTTCTCAGTTTTCATATGCGTCCTTTTTTTTTTTTTCTGACCCTTGTCCTCATATTTTCTTGGCTAGTAACGTCATGTTTATTAGATCTCTCTCTCTCTCTCTCTCTCTCTCTCTCTCTCTCTCTCTCTCTCTCTCTCTCTCTCTCTCTCTCTCTCTCTCTCTCTCTCTGTCCAATATGTTTTCCTTCTTCACAATCCTCTGTTCTTCGCCACTCATCTCCACACAAGTCCATGTCTTCCTCCATCTTCCTGGGAATTCATTCCCATGTCTTTTCATACTCCCGCCACCCTGTCTAAAGTTACCCTCGTCCGGACGATCCCCTGCCCACTCTTTCCTCTTCCCCTTCCTCGTATGTTAGAAGACAATGACACTCCTTCTGTATGCTTATCCTCGCCTACATGGCACACCTAGGCATCTGTAGATACGTTATAACCTCATCTCATTTTCTTTCACTCCCTGGCACCCACCTTGTTGGCTTCTCCCGTCTGCGCTCTAGAGACTACAATGGTTTCAGTCGTTCTACGAGGTTCAGATCCTTTACTGCGTCAGTAGTGGGTGGTAGAAGATCCTGTCACACTTTCTACACCCCGGAATTTCGCCGGTACTGAAAGTTGAGGTTGATTTTTCCTCGCTTGTCTGACGGTTCGCAAGATCCAGCCTACCCTCCTTTATTTTTTTTTTTTTTGGAGAAGGCAGCTGTGGCCTTGTGTGGTGTTCGGTGAAGGGCAGGCCGTCAGGCATTTATTTACTTGAGGTCCTGTTTCGACGTCGGAATTTCTTTTCCTCCAAGTGGTTGCTCTGTTTATTACCAAGGATTGATCCGTCTTGGTACGGCCATAGTACTGCTGTCACATCTGGGGTGGTTCCACTTCTCCTCCCATACTTGACAGAGTTGAATCGGAAGCGGTCCGGCTCATCACCTCTTTCAGTCTAACTCCACATCTTGACTCATTTGCCCTACGTCGCCATGTTGGTTCACCTTCGCTCTTCTTGGGTTTTTTTTTTTGCTCCCGATAGATGGCTGCTTGTGTGCCCCGACCATTTACATTCGTACTCAGCAAGCTGCTGCGTCACATGGATGCAATACGGCCGTTGGCAACTCAGAAGTAAGCCATTTTCATAAATGTGATTTCAACTTAACCTGTGACCATCAGGTCTTTTGTCTTGCACTCCCACATATTGACCTTCACCAGGTCTTCTCTTATCTGACTTCACCATGTACTGTCCTCCGGCAGATAACCTCATCATAGACCATCAGGTCTTCTGTTATCTGTCTTCCCCATGTACTGTCCTCCAGCAGATAACCTCGTCATAGACCATCAGGTCTTCTGTTATCTGTCTTTCCCATGTACTGTCCTCTAGCAGATAACCTCGTCATAGACTTTCAAGCCTTCTGTTACCTGGCTTCCCCATGTACTGTCCTCCAGCAGATAACCTCGTCGTAGACTATCAAGTCTTCTGTTATCTGTCTTCCCCATGTACTGTCCTCCAGCAGATAACCTCGTCATAGACTTTCAAGCCTTCTGTTACCTGGCTTCCCCATGTACTGCCCTCCAGCAGATAACCTCGTCATAGACCATCAAGCCTTCTGTTATCTGTCTTTCCCAAGCACCTCCCATCCACGCGCTACGCCAGGCAGCAAGACCAGCAGTGACCGGATGTGTGTCTGTGTGTGTAGGAGAGGACAGCGACACCGGTGTGTTGACATAAGAAGGACTAATGTTACTATATATATATATGCCACGACCTCCAGATACGCCACAGCGCCTCGAACGTACTCCTGGTCCAGCCCATTGCACAGGTGGTAGGGGAAGATAGGATCCAAGTCGAGTACTTAACATTTTTCTTTCGACAGTCACTTTCTTTTTTAATGTCAGAAGGAGGACAGGGGCGACACAAGACAAGGGCCCTTACTGGGCAGAGAGAGAGAGAGAGAGAGAGAGAGAGAGAGAGAGAGAGAGAGAGAGAGAGAGAGAGAGAGAGAGAGAGAGAGAGAGAGAGACCTGGCAGTTCTAACAACAGCAGCAACAAACAATTCACTTTTTTTTTTCTTTCTTGTTAGTCGAGTTCCCTTTCTTATCAGATGTACCCAAGTTTCTGTCACAGGAAACCAGTAAAGTTTGTTTTATCTGCAGATGATCTCAGATGGGGAAGTTAATGGTTTGCGATCGTGGGATGGAGTAGATAGAGATAGATATGTATATATATACAGTATCCGGGAATGACGTGTGCTCATGGACGAAAAGGAGTGATGAAATGATGACGTGCTTTAGCTAAGGAGGAAGCAAAAATGTAACGTCTTGAAATGTTTATCTCTGTAGGAAAGTGGTGCCTCTCCTAACCAGTTATAAAGGATTATATATATATATATATATATATATATATATATATATATATATATATATATATAAAAGAGAAAGAGATACATGGAGAGTACTCAGGCAAAGACCTGAAGGCTGCTCTCTGTAGTAAAGCGTCTTCGTGGACAGATAGATGAGGCGATCGTGTCATATGCCACGAGCTTCTCCCAAGTTTACAACAAAGTAGAAACCTTAACCTCCAGGGGTAGTGCTGGCGTGTCTAGGGATTAATAGATGCCGCACAATACAAGATAGAAATATAGGTTTTGACTCCATTAAGTGAACAGGATTAATTAGGCTTGGTGTTGACCCTGGAGCTGTAAGTTTGGTCAGCGCGAAACATAAGCCAGAGTACATATACAGAGCTTCGTCGGTGGTCGTCAGCTCCTTCCTGTGGCCTGCGTGAGTATGTGTGTGTGTGTGTGTCGGTTTAATGCACTACAGTAGTGGTTTGAGTGTTGGTATTTGGCTGTGGTGCAGGACCAAGATGAACTGGTTATACCATCGTCTTCATATGAAACTAGTGTAACGCCATCTTCATATTAAACTAGTTTACCGCCGTCATAAACTAGTTTACCATCGTGTTCATAAAGAGTTAGTTTACCATCATCTTCATGCATACGTAACGTGCCACACACACACACACACACACACACACACACACACACGCGCACACTGAGGAGGCTACTAAACAGATGTGTCCTCATGTACAATCGTCCGTACACATGGGATACATGGAGGAAGGAAAGGAAATAGATATTAACAAAGATAAGAGGTACAGGAAGAGGAATAGAGGGAGACAGAGAAAGAAGGAAGATGGAAAAAATACAAGCTGGGGACACGAAATTAAAAGCTTAGAATGTTAAAATGACTTCCAGAAAGCAAAGTTTAATACAAGAGAAAAGAAAATTAAGAATGCTGTCTGTGTGAGCAGCATGAAGCCTCGCGGGACGAACTTGCTCTCACAAGTTTTTTTTTTTATTTAGCTTTAAGTCCAGACCACCAAGATTGGACCCGGGGTCTGTGTGGTCTGTGTATCTATATATGTTCGCCGGACTGGAGTCTTTGAGTCTTTGTAGTCTTAAGGACTGGATTGTCAGTAGTGTCAAGGCCTAGAACCTCACTGGTGTCAAAGACTGGAATCTCACTATTCCCAAAGAATGGAACCTTGCTAGTCTTAAAGACTGGAGTCTTATTATTGTCAAGGACTGGAACCTTTCTTGTCTCAAGGACTAGAATCTCAGTAGTCTTAAGTTCTGGAATCTTAATGATCTCAAAGACTGGAATCTCACTCGTCTCAAGGACTGGATTCTTACTAATTTCAAGCACTGGATCCTCAGTAGTCGAACTTTTCCTTTGTCTTTCATCCCGCCACTTCACATTCTTTCCTCTTACGATGAAGTTCCCGTCTTCGATTAACCTGCCTATCAAACTTTCCAGATTATCTTTTCCTTCACCTTTTCCAGTCGCTCTGTTTCTTTTTCCTCTGCGACGTTGTTTCAGCTGACGTCATTAGTAACGTAAAGAATAAAGATCATCATCGGTTAAAAATATACTGCAACTTGTGAGCACATAAGACACCTTGTTAAATTCCGTGTCAGAAATACTAGTTGACTGCCTTCCAGGTTGACTTGAGATATATTTTGATGGCTTAGGATTTTAACAGAAAAAGACATGTTACAGAGAACTACATCAAGTGTATGCATGACATGGTGAACTATTCTTTAACAGGTTAGCACAATGTCAGATGAAGACCAGTGGCAGGCATTCGTAGTAAAGACACTGCTGTGTGCTGTGATCAGCACATTCAAGGTTCTTGTAACTTTCTAGTGTGACATTCGTGTCACCTTGTCGTGGTGCACCCGCCGCCGCCTCTTCCTCCCTCCTTGCTCCCCAGCTGCTGATGGAGCGACATCCAATCGGACCATCTTCATGGCTAGTTTGACTGGTGCCTGGAGGGTTTTGACATTGACCTTAGTCTCGATATCTGGCTTTGACCAGAGCGATGCCGAGCTTCCTCAGTTAGATTATCCTCCTGCGCTTATCCTGACCCAACAACTTCCATTCCAGGTGCTTGAGTAGCCTTAACGTGAAGGCCGCCTTAGTTTCAACATCAGTTGAGATCCCAAGGAGTGTACAGCGGTCCACCGAGTTCAGGTTTCTTCTTGATGCAAACGTGGGCGTCCGTTGATCAAGACCGTCTCCTCCCTTCTTGGTGTCGTTATAATGGATAGCGATCAATCGGGTTGCTGAGGAATTTTACGACAGTGCCTTGTAGCATAATGTTCCGGCCTATTCTTCGAACTTTGTTCGTCCTCAGCCTCCAGCTGCGTTGCGGCCAACGAATTTCGTCTTCGGAGCACTGCCTCAGGATGGAAAGAGAGTCTGTTTCTTCTGGAATTTCGTTGTCGTTATAGTGAGAAGGTAGTGGTAATGCGGTCATCTGAAGCGGATGGGTCGTATTCAAGGCTGTGGTCAGAGTCCTCGGAGACCTATTGAAATATCATAAACTTTTTACAGCTTTTTCAGGTGTCTGTGTCTGCCAGCCGTATGCACTCGACTCACAGGGAAGGTAGAAATGCTATCAGCAAATCATTCATCTTCGGAGCAGATACATGATTCTGATTCACGTGCAGGGCACAAGGGTATTCTAAGACCCCGTGATGATGTTCGGCATCGTGTCATTTCACTTACTTGAAATGTAGAAACGTTCACAGAAAGTTGATAAGAAAAAGATACGCAATACGTGCACTGAAAAAGATTATTAAAGCAAATGGTACAAAAGTAGCAGAACCATAAAGATACTTGGGATCCGAAAACACCTCTTGTTGGTAGTATAAGAGCAAGGCAATCACTCTTTTACATGTATATACTAGGACGGCAAGGTACTGGTTATTGATGTTCGTAATGGTGGAAACTTAGGCTGTTCTTGTAGCCAGTGGAGTGACCCTATACTTGGGGATGCTTTTCCCCCTTTTTTTGATAACAGTAAATGAACGTAGATCAACGCCTGATGGAGCGGGTTGGGCCAAAGCACTCTAGTTATGCGTAAGGCTACACCTCACGTTTATCTTGGGTTAATTTTAGACGCTTCAACCTCAACAGGTTAGCGAGGGACCCCAAGCTTGCTTTTGTTGCAGTGTTACGTCCAATGTCATATTTCAATCATAGAGGATGTTTCATGGACTCATTGTTCGAGGCTGTCTTTGTTGCTGGAAGCGGAATGAAAGACATAAAGAAAACCAAACAAGTTATTGTTATCGTGTGTGAACTCGCTGGGAAGTTAACCAACAGCGAAGACTTAACAAACATTATTATCGTCCAGTGGGATTGAAGCGAACAGGTCTTAAAAGGGTCTTGGTCGTAGTGGCTAAATATAAGAGACTGTTGGAGCTTATAGAGACAAGAGATTGTGATTATGTGATCATAACGAGAACAAGTGCTCCTCGGGTCTGAAGAATCCATCATATTTTACCATCACGATAAGAACAAATAGATGAAAATCATCAATGTAAAGTTACCAGACAGTTTTACTTGTTGGTAAATAAACGATAGAAATAAGTTAAAAAGATTAACAAGTAAATAGACTATTAAAAAAAAAGTCTTTATGGGGGGGTGGGGGGGGTTGTAAATATCGAGAGATGTCAGTAATAAAAAAAAAAATGGACGAGGGAGAATTAATTGCGCTACTCTCAGAGACGAGACTGTGGCTACTTGGGCAGGACGAAGCGAGCTGACTTCACGGGTATTTGTGGCGTGAAGCCTAGAATACACATGATGTGTCATCGCTCCTCTCATGTCAAGACCAACATATATATATATATATATATATATATATATATATATATATATATATATATATATATATATATGGTTGCATCTTTCTCTGTTGAAGGTTATTGAAGCTGTTTGACGAAAAGATAGGCTGTGGCTTTACAGTGTGTTTGCGTTTTCTGTGAGTGTTCCGTGTGATTCGAACCATACAGATCGAAAACGGCCCGTTAGACACAGGCCGCATTTGGAGTGAAAGGAACGCATGTCGATCCTCCAACCAATTGCAGGTAGCTTCTGTCCTCGTGTCTGGCTGATGGTGGTTAGGGACTTGATGACAAGGAAGATAAGTCAAGCTAGCAGCTTGCTTAGAGTTAAGGTCGCTGGGAGTGGCTCAGTTACCTGGTGTCGCTGCCCTGTGGTCTGTGGATTACGACTTGTAGGCTAACGTCTTACTTCGAAGACATGTGGCGTAAACTGTGGTGGTCTTGTATACCCATACCTCGAACTGGGCCTAGTATGAGGACGTCTCCTCCAAAAGGATTGTTGACACGCGGAATAAGATATCTCTAAGTAACACCTTAGATAGATTTGAAAGTAGAGTAGACGCATATCTCCTTTCAGTTCTAAGGTTCTACAGTTAAGTTTACAGGCACTTCTACTAGGTTCTCTGATCTCCCCACACTAGGCTTTATGTTTCTGATATCTTCCACCATCACAAACAGCCACCTCGAAAGAACCCACTGGTCTCCATCTGTTTGCATTCCATTGTATTCCTTTGAAGTACAGATTTTTCTCACCATTACGTGTTTACAAACTTGGCCATCCTCCAGTGGCTTGCACAGCCTTCCACTCGCCTCTCTTGACCACCCCCCCACCTTACATCCCTTCTTCCCATCTGCCCCAATCCTCTCATTGGATACAAGCGTCTCTATCCTCCATACCATTAACAAGCCTCAGATCGACACTCGACATGGCCCGGCCATCTCCCAGTTGCTTCTGTCTCCATCACAAGCATCTCGAGAGTTGGCGGTGCTTGACGGTTTCCCGGTTTGTAGAGGAGAGTTGATGTTCTATAATTGATAAGGAGGGTGTTGGTGGTCGTGGTGATGGCAGTACTGCAGCTGTGGTGGCATGTCGTACGATGGATGGCCTTGGATTGGTGTACAGTTGAACGCGTCCATTTGCTGACGCGAAAGAGTTCCTCACGTACAGCCTTTTATTAGGGATGAGTGAACGTTTTCAAACCATTGTTGTTGTAATTGCTCGATTACTTGAACAACCAAGTCGTCTGATCCGAAGTTAAACGAGGGCTATTAGTCTTCAACGATTCTTGTTGGGAGGATATAGACAATAGATACAGTTATAGTCAGGTTGATACGTTTAGATAGAAAGCTGTTGTAGGAGTGTATGGTTGTAGTCATCGTATGATATTTCACAACATCTAGGGCACAGACTCATGTGGATGGATGTATACAGTTGGCGTATAAGTTGTAGACAGATTAATGTTATTCAGATGTAAAGCTGTTGTAGATTGTAGTCTACCGTGTGGTATTTCACAACCTCCGGGGTGTCCGCCGCTTTTTTTTATAACCTGTCCTTCTTGATCTTAAGGTGTTTAAAAAAACGCCATTGGAGAGTTAGAGAGAGAGAGAGAGAGAGAGAGAGAGAGAGAGAGAGCGTTTAAGTCAGGTTGTACTCCAGCGGTACTCGAGTGCCACTCCAGCGGCAGTCGAGTGCCATTCCGACGGTACTTGAGTGCCACTCCGGCAAGTTCCCGAGTGATATTCCAACGTTTACACGTACGCAATCTTCCCGACTAAGAAATTCGACTTGAAGAACGTGGTTCGACTTCTACCTAAATTCCCACCCTCAGAATCATGTGAACCGAGCATTTTCTGATCTTTTGTACCTTACAGGAGAGTGCCTGATTGGCGCACGTCGCCCCCCGTATACCATATATCGATCCACTTCATTCTGTCCCATGCACGCCTCTCACCCTCCTGAAAGTTCAGACCCGGGTACCCCGAAGCATCGTTCACCCCATCTGTTTCAAACCAGTTTTGCTTATGAATACAACGGTGTATTATCGTACTTTGCGCTACTTTCCACATCCTGCAGTTGAATGCCGTGCTACTGGTTCGGAGAGAGGCAGGATCATCATCCGTTCACCTTGTCCAATTAAAAACGTAAAATTGCGACAAGTTTCCAGTGTTAGTTGTGGCTCGGGCAGCCCAGAGAGCGGTCACCAATATGTCGTTCGCCCTTGACTCGAACAGCACAGATGATATCGTCCTTTTGGGGGGAATATATAATCACGTTATTGCCACAGGTAGGCTCTTTTTCTATCTTTTTTTTTTTAACGACGGCGTCTGTCAAACGACCTCGTTTACTAGTTCTCCCTCTCTCTCTCTCTCTCTCTCTTATCAGGCGTTCTTGCATGCAGCAGTCACTCCAGTCTGTCCAGTGTGATTTATAAATGAAGCGAAATCGACGTTGTTATGTGGTATTATCTGTGAAGTATTTTTGGTGCTGTTCGGCTCTCATGTTTATGGAAAATGGTTAGCGTATGAGCTCGTTTTCTAAAAGGAAAAAAAACTTTATAAGTCAAAGTGTTTAAGTGATCCCTCGTCATAACATTCTTCACATTTGAGGAGAAAAGAACATTGTGTGTACAAAAGAAGAAACAAAAAAAAACTTAGGGTGTTACATCGTATTACAAGACATTCTCTTGTTTTACTTCAGTGGGGTTAAGTCTTGATACTGAAGGGGGTCGAGTCGTCCTGCTTAAAAGTTTATGTCACCGTGCTCAAGAGATAAGTTGTACTCAAGGGCTTAATCGTTGTCCTCAAGGGGGGTTAAATCGTCCTTAGATTATTGAGGACTTCTTATTTAAGGGCTTAAGTTATCGTACTCCAGTGTCCAATAATATAACTTTAAAGGTGGGAATTTTTCATTTGTTTTCTTATTAGCGGATCCAGTAGCTCTTGGTAAATGGGAAACACATCTTACATTAGTGTGTCAAGTGTTTGTTATGTATACTGAACCATACTGTAAGGTATACATTGAGTACATAATACAGGATGGTTCGTGTACCTTAGAGACAGATGGGACTTATAGGAGAACGTGTGGTGCATTTTATATGACCCCATTTTCATATAGATGAGTATATTTACATGGGTTGGAGATGAATGGGACACCCTGTATGGGTTTTAAGAGATTTGGTGTGTATATCATTTATATGATTTATATGATTATCATTGGTGGATTGTGTTCAGGGGATAATTGCTTGTTTTTCTTTTTCTCTTCAGGTATGTGGTGACTGGACTGCCAACGGCCTTGGAGATGTGTATTGTGTGGTATGGTATTAAAGTCTGTTATATTATCATTTCTCAGAATATGAAAGCAGTGGGTTGACCTGTGGCAAATTGCATGGTTGCCAGGCCTAATGGCCTTCCTCATCGGTCGCTGATTGTTTAACTCCAACGAAATAAGTAACTTTTGGTAAGGTGTTTGGTTTGATTTGTCTTCTTTTTATGACGAGTGTAGTTATAAGGGAACTTTGTGCAGTAGTCTGTCGCTGTGTGTATAGTTTATATACCAAGTTTATTATCTTGTCGCTTAGGAAGACCTGTCGCAGTCATACGACCCATTATAAAGGCTGTAGTTACGACCCGTGATTATGACGGTACGACTCCTGGGTACAATGGCCTTGCCTTTTGACCTGACCCTTCGTAAGGGTCAGGTCAAAGACTAAGCCATCATACACCTAAGGGTCGTACCCCTGTGGTGTAAGGGTTGTATACCGTTGTCCTCAAGGGTTGTGATGCTCAAAGGGGCGTAGTATTACAACTCATTAATGAGAAGTACCTCATGATAACCATAGTGTCTGTCGTCTGAAATGCGTCGAGTTTACAGGGTAGAACACAACGTGTGAACAATATTAGCATCTGGTCTGTGTGTCGGGTTGGCTCTGTAGTTTCAGCCAAGCCTCCTTGCCTATGGTTATTTGTGGTTCACGCCCATCTACAGTGAGGTTTGAATGTCCAAGGAACCCTCCGTAGTTTGTATTTTTTTTTCTTTTTTTTTTATTGCTGGTTTATAGAGAAATCATTTTCAAGGGCGTGATTTTGAGCACTGCTATGAAGTGTGTTTTTAAAAGTAAACTTCAAGTGATTATATATATATATATATATATATATATATATATATATATATATATATATATATATATATATATCAACTGACTGTTATATTTCTCTCTTGTGTCTCCCCTGATGATGTGATTATTACACGAAAGTGCACTTGGGAACTTTTCGTGTTTCATTTTCCCCGTGGACTCATAGGAATATATATATATATATATATATATATATATATATATATATATATATATATATATATATATATATATATATATATATATTATCCCTGGGGATAGGGGAGAAAGAATACTTCCCACGTATTCCCTGCGTGTCGTAGAAGGCGACTAAAAGGGGAGGGAGCGGGGGGCTGGAAATCCTCCCCTCTCGTTTTTTTTTTTTTTTAATTTTCCAAAAGAAGGAACAGAGAATTGGGCCAGGTGAGGGTATTCCCTCAAAGGCCCAGTCCTCTGTTCTTAACGCTACCTCGCTAATGCGGGAAATGGCGAATAGTTTGAAAGAAGAAAAAGATATATATATATATATATATATATATATATATATATATATATATATATATATGTGTGTGTGTGTGTGTGTGTGTGTGTAATGGGTGTTCCTAAGGGTTACCTGCATCTAGTTATACTGCATGATTCGAAAGATCACCTTCGGTGTCTGTGGATGGAAAGGAGTATATCGTTGTCGAGGGAGATTATCCTCTAAAAGAAGTCCATTATTTCTCAACTCCTGCGTGAAGTGCAGCCTCGATGCTGTAGGAGACACAGTAAATGATTCCTGAATTTGTATAATAGTAGTAGAATGTATAGTAGAGTGTATATATAGAATAGAATGTGTTAATGTATATATATAGAGAGAGAGCCACAGGTTATGGCTTCATTACTCTGATGGAGCATTATAACAACCCTCTTGTCGTTATGGAGCATTATAACAACCCTCTTGTCGTTATGAAGCATTATAACAACCCTGGGCATCCCCAACTTCGGATCGAATACTTGGGCAAAAAAAAAAAAAAAAAAGAAAAAAAAAAGGGCAAATGGCAACTTTAAGATTTACTGGGGAAGGTTGTCAGATGTGGCAGGACGGGAAGGGGAAGCAGAAAGGTAGGGAGGGTGAGGTAATTTTTTTTTTTTGGGGGGGAGGTGGAGGGTAAAGGGAGGGTTGGGCATGGAGACTTAGATGTGTGGAGGAAAATAGATGACAAAAAAAAAAAGACGAACGATAATGCTAAGATTGACGAAGAGGAAGAAGAAGAAGTGGTTGGAAGACGATTGAAATGCGTCAAAAAAAAAAAGAAGGGAATTCGAAGATAATGGACAGATTTCATGAGTTGATGATAATGCAGACAACAGGAAAGAGACAGGCGTCAAATTGTTCCAAGAAGACGTCAGAGGGTTTAGTGAGCAGTGAGTGTGTGGCCAGGTCGCTGCTCCCCCGGGTTGGGTGGGTCGCGCCCCGCTGTATGGCCAGGTGTTGGAGTGTGGTTATCTTGAATCTGGGCCGTGTGAGTTGTGCATAGGGAGGAGGGACGACGACGACGAGGAGGAGGAGGGAGGTGAGGGAAGAGAAGAGAAGACAAGAGCAGGTGTGTTCGTCTCGCTAGCTGAACCATTTCTTTTTTTTCATCGGTGTATTTCTCTCTTACCTTCGTTTTATCTGTCTCCCTCTTTTTCTTTTCTTTCTTCTTCCATGTTGGTCTTTCGACCAGACTGCCCCACGCATTGCCAATTACGTCTACAGACCCAAGTACTTCCGATGCTCTTATTTTAACGTTTCACGATTACTTATAACCCCATGTTGGATCCAGTTACCTTACACGATTTACTTATAACCATAACGGAACCGGTTACGTTTCGCGATTACTTTAAACGGTTGTGGATCCATATATATATATATATATATATATATATATATATATATATATATATATATATATATATATATATATATTCCAGTCACCTCGCAAGTTGAGTTCGGGAGAGAGAGAGAGAGAGAGAGAGAGAGAGAGAGAGAGAGAGAGAGAGAGAGAGAGAGAGAGAGAGAGAGAGAGAGAGATTGTTCGTCTCCTGTTACATATGAGTTACCTTTTAAGTCCGTCGTGTACGTACTGACGATCATCTAATACCATTACCGTGACGATAGATGTACGATTACCAATTACTGTACCGTTACCGCACACGTACCCGTTACCTTCCGGTTACCAGTTACTGTGCAGTTACCAATTCTCGTACCTACCATTTACCATACCGTATGTGGACTATTTATCGCACACGTGCCAATTATCACAGTGTCAGTTATCGTGCAGCTCTTACCATCTGCCGTGATAATTACTGTACATGTATCGATTACCGTGTGATAATTACCAATTAATGACAAACGAGTATGAAGGTCGGAGGTGCAATCGAGCTATGATTCCAGGGGGTTCGTTGTACGCGGATGTAAACCAGGGTAGACTAAACCTCAATATACTCGTGTAAATGTAAACTACGGTAAACTAGGGTAGGCTAGTGTAAACCAGGGGAAGAGTAGCACACACCTGTGTACCGTGGTAAACTCGGGCAGACACTGGTGACTTACGGTTTACTTTGGTTTACAATGGCTTACACTGGGTTAGTATGGCTTTACACTGGCTTGCCGAGGTTTACACAGAAAAGGTTTACCAACAGCGGCGAAGGTTATGATGTGATCTAACTTAACCCCTAGAGCACGACGGTACGACCCTTTGAACATGACGGTACTACCTCTGGACACGATAGTACGACCCCTTGAACACGACGGTACGACCCCTTGAACAACGACGGTACGACCCTTTGAACGTGACGGTAGTACATCCGGACACGACAGTACGACCCCTTGAACACGAAGGTACGACCCCTTGAACACGATGGTACGACCCCTTGAACAACGACGATACGACCCTTGGGTGCAATGATGAACTTGCGGCCTTTGACCTGGCCTTTTAAAGTGTCGCAACGTCGTGTTCAATGGTTCGAACCGGTTGTGTTCAAGTGTCGTACCTATCGTGTTCAAGAATCGCACCGTTCTTGTCGAAGAGCCGTCCTGCTCGTGTTCAACAAAGTTAAATAGGCGTAAGATCACATCATGAACTGCACTTGTGTCGTTAAATGACTCCTCACGGCTCTTCATACGAACAGGTTGACAGACGCAGCCTCCATTTACCGGAGATACCATCACAAAAACCCACCCCTTTTTTTTTTATATAGCAGCAGTTCGGTGAGAGGAGCGTCGCAGATCAGTGCGTAACACGCCCCCGTCGGGAATATAATAAAAGAGATAAAACCAATTCTAGAAGGCGATAAGAATGTTAATAGTCGGTATAAAGAGGGAGATATACGAGCTCTACCACCGGCAGGTAATGGGTGTGGAAACATGTCTTACACTCTTGTGTGGTCGGACTTGACCGTAAAAACATGCGAGAGTTGAGGAGATTTTAAAGGTGAAATGTTTGCTTCGGTCGCCCTAAGAAGTGGCTAGATGTCAGCGACAGTCGGTGGTGAATCTATTGTGAGTTCTTTATCATTCATGGTTTTAGTAGCTTCGTCTATGGCTTTGATAGATCGTTGCCTAAAAGAGTATTTGTACGAGCCAAAGACCGTATTAATGGCAGAAATTCTGCATGCCATCAACTCTCCTCGCACCATGTGCTGTCCTCAGGCATTTGATTTCCAACACGTCCGCCCAACTCTTCTGTTTTCTGGCATTCAGATCCACTCTGGAAGTTAGCCGCACCCTCCCCAAAATTTTCCCAGCCTATGACTCAGTTTAAGCTCCCATGGCTCCGTCCATTGTCATACCCACTCCCAGGTACTGAAAGCCCTCCACTACTGCTGGGTTGTCTCCATTCAAACTCACACTCAACCCATCCTGTCTCGCACCTTCGCCCCTGCCACACTACATTACCTTACTTTTGTGCACATTAGCCTGTATACAGCTTACTCCTCCTCAAGTATTCTCCGAAATTCGGACTACATGTTCTGGTGTTTCTCTCTCGTGTCTGCTACGAGAGCCGTATCATCTACAAACAGCAGCTGACTCACGTCAGTTCCCCTCTCTACCCCAAGCATAGGACTTTAGTCTCGCTCCCTTCTCTCCTAAACTTCTCTCACCATCCCGTCCATGAATAGATTAAACATCCATTGTGACATCAGACACCCTTGATGCAAAGACCCCCTTCATTTGGAACACTCATTCTCCTCCCTTCCTACTCGTACACACGCCTTGCTCTCCCGAGAAAAACTCCTCACTGCATCTATGGTAGTTTTCCTCCCATACTATGTATATTCGTAGCACCTGCCTCGAGGCATCTCTGTCAACCGTGTCATCCCTGAGCGAATGTCCATTAATGTAAGTTATGCTGGCTTTCTCAACTCGCTGTAGCGTGATCTTCTCTCTGTTGCTTTTAAGTAAGTCGCTAGACCTGCCCTGTCACTTTTAGGAAACTCACACGACCTAACCCGATGTTTCTTGTGTGTAACA
The DNA here is from genome assembly GCF_036320965.1 of Panulirus ornatus. Classification (NCBI taxonomy): domain Eukaryota; kingdom Metazoa; phylum Arthropoda; class Malacostraca; order Decapoda; family Palinuridae; genus Panulirus; species Panulirus ornatus. The sequence goes on from NC_092225.1 coordinate 16,059,812, forward strand.
CACGAAAAACAGTTAGACCGAAGCACACCAAACCACAGTAAGGTACAGTCAAGTTTTAGATAAACATATCCTTAATGGTTCATTCGTGATGTAGATGGTTCGACCTTGGATTCGTCGAGACTTCCTGATCCGTAAATTTGGTAATACGCAATAAGGGATATCTAGAAATTATAGTGGTTAAAGGGAACGCTTGAATTGCTTTGGTATTTTATGAACGTGGGTGAATATATTTACATGGAAGAGATGATTTGCTCCTATTTATTTTTCTTTTGTACGTAGGAGTCAGAAGATTTTTCTTATTCTGAAATAAAAGGTATTCTAGTTCCACGACGGTACGATCCTTGAGTACGACGGTACAACCTTGGAGCACGACGGTACGACCCTTGAGCACGACGGGGCTATGCTTACATGTGATGGCCTTGTCTTTCGTCCGATCTTTAAGGGTTAAAGTAAAGGTCAGGCCTTCATAACCAAGGGTCGTATCGTCGGGCTTAAGGGTCATACTTCCGTGCTCAAGGGTCATACCGTCGTGCTCAAGGGTCGTACAGTCGTACTCAAGGATCGTACCGTTGTACTCAAGAGTTGTACCGCTGTGCTCAAGGGTCGTACCGTCGTGCTCGTGTCATACCATCGTACTCAAGGGTCGTACCATCGTGTTCAAGAGTTGTACCGTCGTGCTCAAGGGTCGTACCGTCGTGCTCGTGTCATGCCGCCGTACTCAAGTATCGTGCCATCGTGTTCAAGAGTTGTACCGTCGTGTTCAAGGGACGTGTTCAAAGATCGTACCTTTGTGCTGGCGGGTTGTACCATCGTGTTCACGGTGGTCGTACCGTCGTGTCCCAGGGGTCATACCCCTCACACTCACCGGTCGCACCGTCGGGTTAAACGGTACTTACCGTTGAGAACAAGAGATTTACGATAACTTATATTCATCCTTTTTAAGAATGTTGCCCACTCCCACCCGAAGCGCTGCATCGCAAGCCATATACGTCGCATTCAGTTTAGAACAGGAGGTTTATACCACCAGCATATCATTATTCTCGAGGATAATATATGCTAATAAGACTTGGATGTTGTAAATACGTAAACATGGGGGGGAAAAAAATATGTACGATTTCTGAAAGTGACTATAGATTAAGTGGGGGTCATGTGAGAAACTGCAGAAGCTGGTGACGGAGTTTGGTAAAGTGTGTGGAAGAAGAAAGTTAAGAGTAAATGTGAATAAGAGCAAGGTTATTAGGTACAGTAGGGTTGAGGGTCAAGTCAATTGGGAGGTGAGTTTGAATGGTGAAAAACTGGAGGAAGTGAAGTGTTTTAGATATCTGGGAGTGGATCTGTCAGCGGATGGAACCATGGAAGCGGAAGTGGATCATAGGGTGGGGGAGGGGGCGAAAATTTTGGGAGCCTTGAAAAATGTGTGGAAGCCGAGAACATTATCCCGGAAAGCAAAAATGGGTATGTTTGAAGGAATAGTAGTTCCAACAATGTTGTATGGTTGCGAGGCGTGGGCTATGGATAGAGTTGTGCGCAGGAGGATGGATGTGCTGGAAATAAGATGTTTGAGGACAATGTGTGGTGTGAGGTGGTTTGATCGAGTAAGTAACGTAAGGGTAAGAGAGATGTGTGGAAATAAAAAGAGCGTGGTTGAGAGAGCAGAAGAGGGTGTTTTAAAATGGTTTGGGCACATGGAGAGAATGAGTGAGGAAAGATTGACCAAGAGGATATATGTGTCGGAGGTGGAGGGAACGAGGAGAAGAGGGAGACCAAATTGGAGGTGGAAAGATGGAGTGAAAAAGATTTTGTGTGATCGGGGCTTGAACATGCAGGAGGGTGAAAGGAGGGCAAGGAATAGAGTGAATTGGAGCGATGTGGTATACAGGGTTTGACGTGCTGTCAGTGGATTGAATCAAGGCATGTGAAGCGTCCGGGGTAAACCATGGAAAGCTGTGTAGGTATGTATATTTGTGTGTGTGGACGTGTGTATGTACATGTGTATGGGGGGGGTTGGGCCATTTCTTTCGTCTGTTTCCTTCCGCTACCTCGCAAACGCGGGAGACAGCGACAAAGTATAAAAAAAAAAAAAAAAAAAAAAAAAAATATATAGACATCTCTATGAGGTGAAATACGTACGTATGTCACATGAATGATTAAAGTGGGTTAAGAATTAAGAGTTCTATCATGAAACTCGTGGAGCCAGAAGAGCAGTTTTCACATTTTATCCGAATTTTTGATCCATGCAAAAGGAAAAGGAAAACGAACAAATTGTTGGAGAGTGTTATTTCTCATTTTCTATAAAAATGTATTTTATAAGTGGGTTTTTTGGGGACACGTTGTCTAAAGATGATGTTTTATATTACCTGACGATGTTTAGTTTCGTTTATAGATATTAGATAGGTATTATATTATCAGTAGGTGGTACATATTGATACCTGGCGAAATTTAGTTTCATTTATAGATATTAAATAGGTATTATATTATCAGTAGGTACTACGTTTTGATATCCGGCGAAATTTAGTTTCATTTATAGATGTTAAACAGGTATTATATTATCAGTAGGTACTACGTTTTGATATCCGGCGAAATTTAGTTTTACATTTATAGACATTATTATAAAAACGTGTTTTTCAATTGGTGGTGCATTTCAGTGCTTGACGAAATTTAGATTTCTTCATAGAAAAATTATGGGATCATGGTATTCCGGGTTTCATTCAGATGTGAAGGCTGTAGCACTCATCATTGTGGGGATCCTGACGAAGGGTCTGTGTGGTTCCTGACGAAGGGTCTGTGTATGTGGGGATCAGGAAAGGCTGGTCGGGTGAAGGGAAGATGCACGAGGAAGCTATATCAAATAGTCTTTCATCCATTTGTACTTCGTCAGTTTCCTCCTTTACCGCCTTACGAATGCGAAGGCAGTTTTGGTGTGTATATGTTTTATCATTGTTTTGTTTGTTGGGGATGAGGGGGATTTTTTTTGTTTGCTGAAGGTGAGGGGAAATGTTTTGTTTGCTGAGGGTGAGGGGGACTGTTTCGTTAGTTTGGGGTGAGGGGGAACTATTTTGTTTGTTGGGGATGAGGGGGAACTTTTTTGTTTGTTGGGGATGAGGGGAACTTTTTTGTTTGTTGGGGATGAGGGGGAACTTTTTTGTTTGTTGGGGATGAGGGGAAACTTTTTTGTTTGTTGGGGATGAGGGGGAACTTTTTTGTTTGTTGGGGATGAGGGGAACTTTTTTGTTTGTTGGGGATTAGGGGGAACTTTTTTGTTTGTTGGGGATGAGGGGGAACTTTTTTGTTTGTTGGGGATGAGGGGAACTTTTTTGTTTGCTGGGGATGAGGGGAACTTTTTTGTTTGTTAGGGATGAGGGGAACTTTCTTGTTTGCTGGGGGTGAGGGGGAACTATTTTCTTTGTTGGGGATGAAGGGGGTAACTGTTTTGTTTGTTGGGGATGAGGGGAATTCCTACTTACCACGTCTATCCCATCCCATATTATTATTGTTACGTGTTTCATTGTGCATTTGCGTGAGCCCTGAATATTGATAACCTGAACTGAAACTGCATCTTTAAGGGAGGACATTACGAGCAATTAAGTAGTTATCGTAACTGGCTTGGACAAGGGTGTGATTAGATAATTATGGACGTAGGCATGAGTGATCATTAAATGCATAGGCATAAATGATAAGCACTGACATTAGGCAGTTATGATTAGTATTAGTCGCTGACATAAGTGATCAGTATAGACTTATGACTAGATAATCCTTATGGACATAAGTAATCACTATCGACATAGGAATAGTTAATCAGCATAGACATAGACGCAATTAGTCAGCATGGACATAGGTATGATTAGTCAGTATGGACATATGTATAATTAATTAGTATGGACATAGGTATGATTACTCAGTATGAATATTAGTATAGTAATTATTATAGATATAGGCATAATCAGTCAATATGGACATAGGTACAGTTAATCATTTTGAACGTAGGAATAATTGATCAGAATGGACATAAGTATTATTGATCAGTATGGACATAAGTATAACTGATCAGTATGGACATAGGTGTAGTTAATCAGTATGGACATAGGTATAGTTGATCAGTATGGACATAGGTATAGTTAATCAGTATGGACATAGTTATAGTTAATCAGTATGGACGTAGGTATAGTTGATCAGTATGGACATAGGTGTAGTTAATCAGTATGGACATAGGTGTAGTTAATCAGTATGGCCATAGGTGTAGTTGATCAGTATGGACATAGGTGTAGTTGATCAGTATGGACATAGGTATAGTTAATCAGTATGGACATAGTTATAGTTAATCAGTATGGACATAGGTGTAGTTGATCAGTATGGAAATAGGTATAGTTGATCAATATGGAAATAGGTATAGTTGATCAGTATGGAAATAGTTATAGTTAATCAGTATGGACATAGGTATAGTTAATTAGTATGGACATAGTTATAGTTAATCAGTATGGACATAGGTATAGTTGATCAGTATGAACATAGGTATAGTTAATTAGTATGGACATAGTTATAGTTAATCAGTATGGACATGGGTGTAGTTGATCAGTATGGACATAGGTATCATTAATCACTTTGGACATAGGAAGAAGTAAGAATGAACAGGGAGCAGAGCAGGGCAAGGGAGATGGGACGGAGCGATATAAACACGCGAGACAGGAACACATGTCCAGCATCAGACATCATGACAGACAGACAGACCCCTGGCATGGCATGGCGTACCTCGGTGGCTCCTCTTGGGCGGGAGTCATGCGTGGGAACGCTCTTGTCTCTTGAGCCTCGCTGTCTCAGGCCATTGATAAGGCTCAACTTGCATCATTAATCAGATCACCCTTACTCGTTAATCATCCGCCAGGGGAGGGAGGGTTGTGTGTTGGACTCTCCTCCCTGGGTCAGTGATCGGAGTGCGGGTGTTCCGGGTTGTAGGTAAACACACAGAGACACGCGCGCGTTTGAGATCGAAAAGATTTCTCCCAGGTCCTCCGCTACGTCTGTGATTGTCGAGGTATTTGACGCCAGTGCAGATGTAGTAGCTAGCGTCTTGGTGGTGTGGTAGACATTCCTCTTCCTCCTCCTCCTCCTTGTGGTTGTGTGTACCTCTCGCCTGGAGACGAGGCTTCCCATAAAACACAGAAATACATTTCCCCTTCGTCGTAAAATAATTGAATGGGCGGGCGTCAGGCGGGCGGGCGGGCGGGCGGCAGTGGTTTAATGTAGGACGTGTGTCTCGTGCATTGGTCCTCTGGATCTTAGTGATGCTGCTGCTGCTGCTGCTGCTGTTGGTAAAGGACTGGTAGTACTGGTAGTTCTTGGTACCGGTAGCACTACCAGGTGGTAGTAGGTAGGAACTGGTCGACAAGGCTGGAGATTTTGTCCTCTTTGTTGATTGCTGTGGTAGTATAAAGGTGATGACACTGAAGAGGGGAGGAACCTTTGATAGTGTAGATTGGGAGAGGGGTTGGGGGGATTTAAAGACTGTGCCGAACCTGTAATACAGTGGAAGTTTTACTAGTGGTGAGGTGCTTTTATCAGTGGGACGATCGTGAGTCTTGAGTGTTATAACCCTTAGGGAGTGACTGTACACCACTGGAGACAAGCAGAGTTCTTCAGGTGATTTTTTCGGGGTCTTTGAAACTAGAAATAACCAAGTGTGGCTTTCCATGAGATTGGGAAACCATGAATGAATTATGGTGGTTCCAGTTACGTTTTACTGTACACACAATTTCATTTCTACAAAAAAATGATATTCTCTCCTAAATATTTTTAAAGTCATTACCGTAATTGATTGTAAATTACTTTTTTTGTTTTTTTATGACTTCAAAACTTCTTTCTCCAAATTTTTTTTTGTTTCCCTCGACAATCGTCCTGGTAATATGTACAGCGATACATGATCTGTATTTTACGGTCGAACACAGAAGATTATTCTCCTAGTGAATCAAACACTGTTTCAGAGGAGAATATTATGTCCTTAAATGGATCATCATGACTAAAAAAGAAGTAGATTTTCGGAAACTAAATTTTTCCAGCCCGTTTTTCGTTTTGTCTTCATCTCATAGGAATAGAAGACTTTTTCAGATCTGTGTCGCAGTGTCACAGTAATAGGGTCTCTCTTGCACCTCTTTAGCTCAAGATATAGTGTCTTTACCCAATGGCCAAGCCTCGAGTAACCTCCCAATAGAATGTGGATCGTCTGTCTTGCGCACAACAACATCAGAAAGAGTCGATTTCTCCTCCTGGCTTTAGCACATTTGCTTATTGCAACCGACAGGTAATGTGTTCTGAGTTAAAAGCTATATTGACCGAGCCATTGAGTCTAGCTTGGCTGAGCCTGGCCAGAATCAGCTTTGATAGGCTTATCAAATGGCCGTGTCTGGATTTGGCTGTTGTTATCATAGTGTGTGGAAGTGATATTAGTCAGGATTGAGAATGATTTGTTTTTGTTTTTTTTTGTTGGATGGGGTTAGAGGAGGAGGAGGAAGAGGAAGAGGAGGGGGAGAAGGAGGAGGAGGAGGAGGAGGAGGAGGCATTGGCAGGCGATGCAGAATTCGCGATGGCAATGTATTTTTTTTCTCTCTCTTGTCTATGCCTTTCTAGTCTGTTAAAGTCGTATTACCAGAAGAATTCTATTTTTTCCTTTTTCTTTTTACACTTACAGTATCTTTGAGTGTTACTCGACCGTTCTGTTTGCCATTAATAGGATACAGAAATACGATACATACTGGTGATTAACTTCCGCATTTTGTAACGTTGTTGTCATTTTTTTTTTATATATATGCATCGGACGTCGTAAAGAGATGAATTGCCGTGAAATTGAATGCGTCTGCGTGAAGCCTGATACACAGGTGATGAGTTGTGCACGTGTGTCTCTTGTAGACGAGAGTAACACGAACACTCCTGTGGCTAGCCCTCGTGAAGTTGGGGTACCTCGAGGTATTGACGAGTGTATCCACCAGGTATCCACGAAGTATCCACCAGGTATCCACGAAGTATCCACCAGGTATCCACGAGTGTATCCACGGAGTATCCACCAGGTATCCACGGAGTATCCACCAGGTATCCACGAGTGTATCCACGGAGTATCCACCAGATATCCACGAGTGTATCCACGGAGTATCCACCAGGTATCCACGAGTGTATCCACGGAGTATCCACCAGGTATCCGCGAGTGTATCCACGGAGTATCCGCAAGGTATCCACCAGGCATCCACGAGTTAAAAGTTGCCAAGCAGTTGAGGAGATCGAGGTTTGCGCGCCCGGTGTTAGGGGTCAGACTAACACGTTCGTGCTCAAGGGTCGTACACCGTCCTGCTGAGGGGTCGTATCGTAGTGTTCAAGGGTCGTACACCGTCCAACTGAGGGGTCGTATCGTAGTGTTTAAGGGTCGTACACCGTCCTGCTGAGGGGTCGTATCGTAGTGTTCAAGGGTCGTACACCGTCCTGCCGAGGGGTCGTATCGTAGTGCTCAAGGGTCGTACGCCGTCCAACTGAGGGGTCGTATCGTAGTGTTCAAGGGTCGTACACCGTCCTGCTGAGGGGTCGTATCGTAGTGTTCAAGGGTCGTACACCGTCCTGCTGAGGGGTCGTATCGTAGTGTTCAAGGCTCGTACACCGTCCTGCCGAGGGGTCGTATCGTAGTGCTCAAGGGTCGTACACCGTCCAACTGAGGGGTCGTATCGTAGTGTTTAAGGGTCGTACACCGTCCTGCTGAGGGGTCGTATCGTAGTGTTCAAGGGTCGTACACCGTCCTGCCGAGGGGTCGTATCGTAGTGCTCGTACACCGTCCTGCTGAGGGGTCGTATCGTAGTGTTCAAGGGTCGTACACCGTCCTGCCGAGGGGTCGTATCGTAGTGCTCAAGGGTCGTACACCGTCCAACTGAGGGGTCGTATCGTAGTGGTCAAGGGTCGTACACCGTCCTGCTGAGGGGTCGTATCGTAGTGGTCAAGGGTCGTACACCGTCCTGCTGAGGGGTCGTATCGTAGTGTTCAAGGGTCGTACACCGTCCTGCTGAGGGATCGTATCGTAGTGTTCAAGGGTCGTACACCGTCCTGCTGAGGGGTCGTATCGTAGTGCTCAAGGGTCGTACACCGTCCTGCAGATGGGGTCGTATCGTAGTGTTCAAGGGTCGTACACCGTCCTGCTAAGGGGTCGTATCGTAGTGTTCAAGGGTCGTACACCGTCGTTGTCAATGGTAGTATCGTCTTAGAGGATCGTGCCGTCGTGCTCAACGGTCGCACTGTCGTGCTCAATGGTCGTTCCTTCGTCCCCAGTGGTCGTTCCTTCGTCCCCAGTGGTCGTGTCGTCGTGCTCAACGGTCGTAGTGTCGTACTCAGTGGTCGTTCCTTCGTCCCCAGTGGTCGTGTCGTCGTGCTCAACGGTCGTACTGTCGTGCTCAGTGGTCGTTCCTTCGTCCTCAGTGGTCGTGCCGTCGTGCTCAACGGTCGCACCGTCGTGCTCAAAGGATCGTTAACCTACGTCTCCAGTCGTCTTCCCCGTCGTAGTTAAGACGCTTATAAACGAAGTAAAAAAAGAAAATGCGTGAAGGCAAGCACGAATCACTCTGTGCCTCCCCTCCCTCCCTCCTCCTCCTCCTCCTCCTCCTCCTCCTCCTCCTCCTCCTCCTCCTCCTCCTCCCTCATGGCACCGCTTGGCACTCCCCTCCCCCACTGGCACGAGAGGAAGGGGCGTGAGGGGGTGAGGAGAGATGGAGGGAGGGAAGAAAGGGGGTGTTTGGTTTGGGCTGCCGGAACCACTCTGAAAAGTCCTGCTAATTGAGAGTTTAGGAACTTCATATCTCTTTCTCTCTCTTTCTTTTTTTTCGGGGGTAACTTTTCGTGGGATCAGTTGATGTACAGAGTTGGAAAATTAGATTTCTCCCTGACTCTACAATGTGAACTGGGTGGCTGGCTGGGTGGCTGGGTGGCTGGGGAGGAAGGGAGGGATTTTGCAACTGAGGTAATGAGTTTTCCTTCTTTTTTTTTTCTTTTTTCTTAATTACTTTCGACTTTTTCTTTTTAATCTCTGATTTCTGAACGTAGTAGAGACAGATATATACTCGTATGCTTACACGTACATGTGTTGAGGCAGTTTATGTAAATGTTAACGCAGATTCAGAAGTACATAGTACGTGTGTGTGTGTGTGTGTTTATGCTCTCTCTCTCTCTCTCTCTCTCTCTCTCTCTCTCTCTCTCTCTCTCTCTCTCTCTCTCTCTCTCTCTCTCTCTCTCTCTCTCTCTCATTAGCTTTCATTGTAAACTGCCACCGGACACGAAATGAACGTTTTTTTTTTTTTGTAAACGCCAACATCATACGAATGCGAGTAACTTCCTACGGTGACAGAATACTTTCTAGAATACATCGGCATATACAATCAAACCCACAAAATAAACAGCATCGAGGAAAGAGAAAGAAGATGGTTCCGCTGGGAGAAAACGATAACAGAAATGAAAACGGGAAAGGTAAAATTTCTTGTGGCAGTCACACAAAATTGATGTAGGAGTAGCGAAAAGGAAGAAGAGTATGAGCAAATAATCATAAAATCAACTATAAGAAAATAATACCATTCCGAGAAAATAGTGAATGAAGGATGAAATAAAGATATGGAAAAGCTCGAAAGATAATAAATGCGAAAGTATAGAGCATGATAACTTGAGAACTCCAGGGTGAAAGTTGATACTTTAATGAACCCACTAAGGATGATAGTGTAATTCTTATTAATATGACAGGAACATAGCTTAATTAGGGAGTGCAAAAACAAGGCTTTGGTTTGAGCAGTACGATGCTATCCCGAACGGAGATAGAGGCTAAACAAGCTGGTGATGGCATTGTATGTACAATGTCGAAGGAAAACATCGAATGCCGGCAAGTTATAAGAAGTGTGGGCAGAATGCAGCCACCACTGCAGCTGTAAACACAAAGATAGTCGTAAAGCAAGCCGGCTTAAAACTAAGCTGGAAAAGAACCCAAGGGGAACATAATGGTAGACAGACTAATTAAAACTAAGCTAAAGGAACGCAAAGAGACATTAGAAATTGTAGATAAACTTGAACTGATTATGGCCTGGAGACTTTAGATTTATTAGAATGGGAAGAGAGACGAGACAGTGGATGTAGATGTAAGTAGAAAATAGTTGATACAAGATCAGCAGATGAAGGAGGTGAATGGAAAAAAAAATGAAGAGGTGATGGGTCCATGTGAGACATTGAACCTAATAACTGTGAATCATACACCAACGAGAGGAAACAATACGATTGATCTGGTGACAAATGTGGCACAATAGATAGACTTCGAGGTGATCACTACACAACCCCAGGACCTCTATGATAGGGCTCGTGTATCTTGGGGCTGCGCTCCATGTATCTGCAGGGAAGTGATGGTCTCCTTCGGTGTGAAACGTCTGTTGACGTTGGCACTTCTTCATCAGATGTGTCCTCTCGCTCGCCATGTAGCCACTTTGTAGGCGGAGTTCGGTAACACCAGACACCGAAGTGCCAAAGACAAGCATCTCAGGTTACGATGGTGTGGAGCTAAACACAATTAACAACATGGAAACGGGCGAAGGTAAGTGTGACACAGAAGTAATGGACGTTAGGAGGCTGAAGCTATTACTCCTAAGGGAAAGCCTAGCCGTTAACAAAGCAAAACTGAAGCTATTCCTCCTAAAGCAAAGCGTAGCCGTTAACAAAGCAAGACTGAAGCTATTACTGCTAAAGCAAAGCGTAGCCGGTAACAAAGCAAAACTGAAGCTATTCCTCCTAAAGCAAAGCGTAGCCGTTAACAAAGCAAGACTGAAGCTATTACTGCTAAAGCAAAGCGTAGCCGGTAACAAAGCAAAACTGAAGCTATTCCTCCTAAAGCAAAGCGTAGAATGAAAACAACGTAGTGGAAATTCGTAGAAAATGGCCTTTGCATCACCAATAGACAATTGAGGATCTAAGTCTCCTGGAGTTGTATTGCACCTTATACCCTTCATGATAATGCCTTCTGACGAAGGTGAAAGAAAGTTTAGGACAGTGTTTTGAAGACGATTCCAGAGTAAGAGGGTAATGAAAAGAAGAGATGTTGAAAGAAGAGATGTTGAAAGATCTAAATATGATTTATAGATGGACCCAGGAGACCCTAATGCAGGTCAGTGAAGGGAAGTCTGACAAGTAATATACGAGATGAGTACGATGCATTGGCCTTACCTGATGGCAAAAGCTCTTCCTGGGTACACACACACACACACACACACACACACACACACACACACACACACACACACACACACACACACACACACACCTCTCTCTCTCTCTCTCTCTCTCTCTCTCTCTCTCTCTCTCTCTCTCTCTCTCTCTCTCTCTCTCCCCCTGAACCAGATGTTACGCCACCACGCTTTCGTTTCAACAGCATACCACTCCATCTGTGTAATGCGACATTCAAAACCCAATTAATTGTGTAATAGGTAGTTCACAGAATATCTGGCCATCTGCTTTCACTGGTTAATAGCCCATAAACATTGTGGTAATGCTCTGTTTGACAGCCTTTTCATACGCTCCAGACCATACAGTTTTAATTTGACCGTCGCTTTGCCATTCATGTTATGTGGATGATTTTTTGTGAAAAAAAAAGATCATAGATTCGTGGGGTTATATAACATTGTTTCAGGGTATGAATATAGTTATCATCCTCGTTTTATTTGAGTATATCGGTCGGGGGTGATCTGTGGCTTCCAGTCAACTTACGCATACTTTAAGATGGTTTCGAAGGTCTTCTACCCCCACAGCTGGGTGTGGGACCATACCTTACCTTACGTATGCCTTACGATGGTTTCGGTTGTCTTCTACCCCCACAGCTGGGTCTGGGACCTTACCTTGTCTTACGTATACCTTACGATGGTTTCGGAGGTCTTCTACCCGCCACAGCTGGGTCTGGAACCTTACCTTACCTTACGTATACCTTACGATGGTTTCGGAGGTCTTCTACCTCCACGGCTGGGTCTGGGACCTTACCTTACCTTACGTATACCTTACGATGGTTTGGTAGGTCTTCTACCCCCACAGCTGGGTCTGGGAACTTACCTTACCTTACGTACCTTTCGATGGTTTGGTAGGTCTTCTACCCCCACAGCTGGGTCTGGGACCTTACCTTACGTATACCTTACGATGGTTTGGTAGGTCTTCTACCCCCACAGCTGGGTCTGGGACCTTACCCTACCTTACGTATACCTTACCATGGTTTCGGAGGTCTTCTACCCCCACAGCAGGGTCTGGGACCTTACCCTACCTTACGTATACCTTACCATGGTTTCGGAGGTCTTCTACCCCCACAGCTGGGTCTGGGACCTTACCTTACGTATACCTTACGATGGTTTGGTAGGCCTTCTACCCCCACAGCTGGGTCTGGGACCTTATCCTACCTTACGTATACCTTACCATGGTTTCGGAGGTCTTCTACCCCCACAACTGGGTCTGGGACCTTACCCTACCTTACGTATACCTTACCATGGTTTCGGAGGTCTTCTACCCCCACAGCTGGGTCTGGGACCTTACCCTACCTTACGTATACCTTATCATGGTTTCGGAGGTCTTCTACCCCCACAGCTGGGTCTGGGACCTTACCTTACGTACACCTTACGATGGTTTGGTAAGTCTTCTACCCCCACAGCTGGCTCTGGGACCTTACCTTACTTTACGATGGTTTCAGAGATCTTCTACCCTGAGAACCGAGTCTGGGAACTACCCTTACTTTACGTACACTTATATAAGCGAGAAAATCTTTGTTATTTGAAAAAAGATGTATTTGTCTAAGTGTGCACCGACAAAACGTTTCTGTGATAGAGTGGGTGAAGTATATATAGTGGGGCGATAGGCGGAGGCAAGCATTAAAAGGTACAGTGGGTACAAATACATCAACATAGGAGGGTGACAGGCGGGCCTAAGTGGGTTCAGGGAGGGATAGTAATGGGTCCTCGCCCCCCCGCCGAAAACAAACAGTGGGGGAAACTGGTGATGGTTTTGGTGATAGTACGAGAGAGAGAGAGAGAGAGAGAGAGAGAGAGAGAGAGAGAGAGAGAGAGAGAGAGAGAGAGAGAGAGAGAGAGAATATGAGTGGATGGTATAGGTGTGGCAGAGGAATTATAGTAAATGCTAGTTCACTGATGTTGTTGGAGGAGTGAGGGAAGTGCCTGGCACTGGGGCCATGTTGGAGGGTCATCCAGAAGCCCTCCCCTCTCCCACTTTCCTTCCCCCCTCCCTCCAATGGGGTAGTGTGTGCCAAACACTGGCATCCATTTGCGGCATTCCTCTTTGGTTTCCCATCAGCTGTCCCCACACTCATGCACCTGGAGAACCTTTGTCCTTAAGTGTTTCGAAGGATCCATGATTCATTTCTCTCTCTCTCTCTCTCTCTCTCTCTCTCTCTCTCTCTCTCTCTCTCTCTCTCTCTCTCTCTCCCTACCTACCTACCTACCTACCTACTCACCTATCTATCTATCTCATATGTTTAACCTTTTGATTTAGCATTTCCTTCGTGTCTTGATTATAACTTCCTCCATATCTTCCAGTCAGTCTCATCTGTTGTCCTATCTCCTCATCCCATTGTTTAAATTTTATCATGATGTTTCCTTTTTCCAACTTCTACAGTTTCTCACTCGAGTCTTCCACCAGTGCTGGGTCATCAGCAAACAGCGGCTGACTCACTTCCCAGGCTCCCCCACCCCCCCATCCCCAGCAGACTGCACACTCACCTTTCCACCAACATAAAAGGATGCCATTCCTCTATTTTTGGGACAGACTGGCATGAATTTAGGTTGGCCTGTACCATGGCTCATTACGCCCAGATACCTGGCGAATACCTGGTGAGGTCTTCGGGGGGGTCTTCAGCTGGGCTGGGCGGCAGGCTGGTGGATCTGGTCTTTGGTCTGCCAAGCTGTTGGAAGCCGGAGCTCTCAGGCCCACATAGCCCCCACAGCTTGGCTGGTCTGATACACTGTGTTAGTGAGCGAATGTCTGTCACGTACAATTATTACGCCTCCCTCCAGATTAAGGTAAAAATATTCTCACCAATTTTCATTACTTATTATTTTTCTAGCAATTCAAGTCTGTGTTAATAAGGTTTATCATAGAGGTCCCTTGCTCTGTTCCCCACGTTGATGAGGCGTATCACCGAGATCCCTTGGTATGTTCACAACACACCCAGTAACTGAGACATACTTCCATTGATTTTGTAGAACCTTGGCGCAGAAATGTAATGTGGACTTGTGAACACACACACACACACACACACACACACACACACACACACACACACACACACACACACACACACACACTATTCTCTCACAAATGCTGGCCTTTCTAGTTTGCCTAATGTTTTTGTATTGTTCGCCGTTCAGTGTCGTATATACGCTCCTTTATATTACGCCACGGCACAGATACGCCGCCTAGTAGTAGAGGTAGCGCCGGGACGTGCGCATGTGGACAGCAGCATTGTCAGGACGTGGATCGACGATGCAGTGTGTGTAGAGCAACGCTGGTGAGATGGAAGGTCCTTCCATACAGACTCAGACTCTCTCTGGCAAGTCCCTCTCCACTTTTGCTTCGGGGAGAGAGAGAGAGAGAGAGAGAGAGAGAGAGAGAGAGAGAGAGAGAGAGAGAGAGAGAGAGAGGATATTACGGAAGGACTGATAGACTGACAGACGGATTTAAGAGGCAGGGACGACAGGCGGGGCCGAGAATACGAGATGAATTTCAGATTAACGTTTAATTGGCGACTCTCTCACCTGAAAGAAACATAATTAAGACACCCCTCCTACCTCATCAGCAGGAACAAACAGAGGGACCAAGCCTACTCTCTCTCTCTCTCTCTCTCTCTCTCTCTCTCTCTCTCTCTCTCTCTCTCTCTCTCTCTCTCTCGTTAAAGAGAGAAAGAGAGAGAGAGAGACCCACCCGGGTGTTGCTGGCCGCTGAGGATGTGCCCGCCTCTGATGGAAGATGTTAGCTCATGCAGTTTTTGCCACTGTGTGCGTGTGCGCGAGCGCGCGTGCGTGCGCGCGTGGGTGTGTGTGTGTGTGTGTGTGTGTGTGTGTGTGTTTTCTCTTCCGTATTTCCTCTTACTCTGCCTTCTTATCCTTTGGTGTTGAGGATTTCTCTCTTGGTCATCAGCGGGTAACCCAGTGTGCTCCAGGTTCATCATACGTACGAGCGAGTACTTTTGGTCATTAGGGAGGAATGGCGCGTCGCGCTCACCTCATTTGAGGATAGTGTCAATTATTTTCTTTTTTTTTTTTTGGCTATCATTTAGCGGTTTCTTGCTGGTTTCACCATTTTCTTTTGACATAGTGATGTTTAGATTCCCTTCTTGTAGACTGTTTCCTTGTAGTTAGATGTTATATAAGGTTCTCCTGCAGCAGTAGAGTTTACTTCATAGATGTTGTTATCTGTTGTAACCCGTCGTGCACAAGCTATTGGGCGTCTGAGGCCACTGCCTGAGATCCATTATTCATATCCCGTTTTCTTTTCCCGTCTCGAAAGTTGTTATGTGAACCATTTTTTTTTTTTTGGTTCTTTTTTCTTTTTTTCCAAAGTGACTCGTGATTTATCAGGTATCTTGCTGGCTGCGTCGTATTTTAAGGCTATACGTATTCAGAACTTCCCTCATATATGACTAGACAGGAAACTTCCTTATAGGAAAGTGATATTCGGAGCTTCCGATGGAAGCGAATATTTCTACCACTGCTTCCCGAATATCGTATAGCGAGTCTTCCTCATGACTAAGTCGTCTGATCCAGTGTGTCTTTTGAATTGAACTCAAGCACCGATGTCACCTATAGTGTGGATCGACATGGTGTAGCCTTCATTAGAATTTCTACATAAGTATCTAACCTACATGTTGCAAGTCTTTCAATTTTTGTTTCTAAGATGGTGTCCAGCTCGTATCCACACTGGGGGTAGGGAAGAAAAAAAAAAAGAAAAGGGGAGAAGAAAAAAGAAAAAAAAATGACAATCGTAGTTTAGCACATCGGCTCAAGTCGCTTAACTTATAGCGTCCAGGAGGAGGACGCGGCCGCGGCCAGCAGCAGCAGCAGCAGCGGTGAAAGGCGATCACAGGAGGGGATGTTCCCTTGTCTCATCCCCGGGAGTCGCCCGATGTGTTGACGCTGCTGCTGGTGGTGGTGGTGGTGGTGGCTGCAGTGGTGGTGGTGGTGGTGGTGGTTACGCAATGACCGTCTTCTTGGCAGCCGGCCCATGAGAGGGGGGGGGGGGGTAGGTAGGGGGGGGGCGGGGGCTTTCCTGCCGCTAGCCTTCATGGCAGACGTGGTGGGGGGGGGGGGGTAGCCCGCCGTTGGCGCAGTTTCCTTCTTTTTTTTCGCGTCTGGCGACGGCGTGTTTATGACTACATGTGGTAGCGTGACACCCTCCTACGTAGGGTTTAGATAGTGGTACTGGTGTTATATATATATATATATATATATATATATATATATATATATATATATATATATATATATTTCTTTTTCTTTCATACTATTCGCCATTTCCCGCATTAGCAAGGTAGCGTTAAGAACAGAGGACTGGGCCTTTGAGGGAATACCCTCACCTGGCCCAATTCTCTGTTCCTTCTTTTGGAAAATTAAAAAAAAAAAAACGAGAGGGGAGGATTTCCAGCCCCCTCGCTCCCTCCCGTTTTAGTCGCCTTCTACGACACGCAGGGAATACGTGAGAAGTATTCTTTCTCCCCTATCCCCAAGGATAATATATATATATATATATATATATATATATATGTATATATATATATACATATATATATATATATATATATATATATATATATATATATATATATATATATATACATATATATATATATATATATATATATATATATATATATATATATATATATATATATATATATTCCTATGAGTCCATGGGGAAAATGAAACACGATAAGTTCCCAAGTAAACTTCCGTGGAATAATCATATCAGGGGAGACACCAGAGAGAAATATAAGTCAGTTGATATACAACGAACAGACGTAGCTAGGGTGCCATTTGGTAAACATGGTAAAAAAAGGGTCTAAATGTAGCTTTAAGGAAGAATATGAGAAGATAAAGAGTTCTAAAGCTTAGTGGCGTACAAAAATGGGTGATATCATAACTGTTAGCTAAAGACATGATGAAGGTAAAGAAGTCTAAAGTTCAGCGGTGTAAGGAAAGAAACAGACATTATAGCGGCTTATCCTTGAGTTACCTGCGACCACCTGCTTACGTACGTAGCACTCATATGAAGTCCTGATATTGGCCATTGATGATTGGTACGGCCTTTGCCAATGATATTAAGGTTCTGGTCGTGGCGTTTACGACGTATGATGCGATAACTTCGCCAAGCCTTTGGATGGCACCGATCTCGACGGATGTTGGCGTGGCGTTTGAAATAAGGTTGTCCCGTTGGTGGTGGTCGTCTGCGCGAAGTCCTCCTGGTGGTAGATGTTGTCAGGTACGCCAGTGCTGTTTACCTGATGCTGGCACTGATGACAGCTGTCGTCAGGGATATTCCAATACGGTTCCCTGGTGATGGCCCTCATGCCTATCTCTGGGGCGTGGTATTCGCGTGGATTTTTCCCTCCCCAAAATGATTAAGTTTGACAGCCGTGAACTTGACACTCCTGTGCCCTACCCTCATGATGGTCGCAGCCACGACAGCTCCAGCCATGTCAGTTCTTCGGTGGCTTTGGTTTTGGCTGCCAGTGTGGTGACTTGTTCGTAGTTATGTGATTTGTAAGTGCTTGTTTTTACATGTGTGTGTGTGTGTGTGTGTGTGAGAGAGAGAGAGAGAGAGAGAGAGAGAGAGAGAGAGAGAGTTCTTGGCTTGTGGGCCTCCGTGTGTATAATTGTGTGTGTGTGTGTGTGTGTGGTTATTATTTGTGATTGTTTATTTTTGTGTTGTAGGAAGAGAGTTTTTCATTCGCGTTGCCCCGTCTCTTAACCTGGCCATTATAGTGACGAGTCGTACCGTCGTGTTCAAGGGTCGTACCGTCGTGTTCAAGGGTCGTACCGTCGTACTCAAGGGTCGTACCGTCGTGTTCAAGGGTCGTACCGTCGTGTTCAAGGGTCGTACCGTCGTACTCAAGGATCTGAAATCTAACATGAGTATAAAGCCTGTGTAAAACTGTAGAAAAATGGTTATACAGTGAAAAGATAAAAACGAAGAACTGGCGGGTGATTAATGAATTGGGTGATTAGTAAGGGGGAAAAATATGATGTTTGAAATGGGAAAGACACAGTTGATGAAAAACTGAGACTAGCAACAAAGTAAAACAGATACATGACGTAGGTTTAGTGAAGTGTGAGGGTCGTGTGTTGGGTACGTATTATTGGTGCCTTATTTATATATACGCCCTCCTCCCCCCCCACGGAAGGTGGCCTAGGAATGCGTGGCAGTGCCATATACAGGAGGAGGTCCTCGGCTTTGGCCTTGCCTTTTATCTTACACCACCACTCCCCTGGTCTACACCACCACCACCCAGGTCTCTCTTTAAGGAGCCGAAGGCCGAATCAAGAGTGGTTATGTGTAAGCGAGGTCCGGTATGGCTTAGAAACAAAGGTTCCTCAATGTTTTTATTTTCCCCTCTTCAAACATCGTTTAGTTCTGTGTTGTGTGCATTGGATTGTATTTAGACTGTATTTGAATGTATGACTACATTTGAGTCGTGCTTTACAGCGTAGAACACCTGTGCTTTACTGCGTAGAACACCTATGCTTTACAGCGTAGAACACCTGTGCTTTACTGCGTAGAACACCTGTGCTTTACTGCGTAGAACACATTGTATCTTTCGGATTGCATTTAGAATGTATGTTGCGTTTGAAGGGCCTTTAAGTGGGTGGAATTTTCAGCGCCTCGTTCGCAAGGGGAGGCAGACAGTGTTTCTTAATGGTGCGGGGAACCTGCATAAACCCACGGGGTATGACGGTACGACCTTTGAGTACGACGGTGAGGCTCTTATAGTGGCCAGGCTATAGATACCCCAAGGGTTCGTCCCGTCGTGCTCAAAGGGTGTTCGTAGCGTCGTGTTCCCAACGGTCGTCCTCCAGGGCCGTACCGTCGTTCTCCAGGGCCGTACCGTCGTGCTCCAGGGCCGTGCCGTCGTTCTCCAGGGCCGTACCGTCGTGCTCCAGGGCCGTGCCGTCGTGCTCGAGGGCCGTACCGTCGTTCTCCAAGGCCGTACCGTCGCCCTCCAGGGCCCTACCGTCCTGCTCAAGGGTCTTACAGCCATCTCCGTTGGCTGCTTCCAAGGCCAGGTGGTACGGGTAGAGGGAGGGACGACAAGCCTCGATCACGTGTCTTCACTCAAGTCTGCTGGGCTCATGTGATTCAGTCACCCCAGGTATAAGACCTGCCTCACCACACACACACACACACACACACACACACACACACACACAGACGAGGGCGAACTGAGCCACTTTTTGTGTCCATTGATGATCGAGATGGGTCGCTGCCAGTCCTCCAGCTCTCTCTCTCTCTCTCTCTCTCTCTCTCTCTCTCTCTCTCTCTCTCTCTCTCTCTCTCTCTCTCTCTCTCTCTCTCTCTCTCTCTCCCCTCAAGCGTCCAGGTGGTGTAGTACTGTGTGAACAATGAAGATTTTTCTCCATTTTACGATTGATCATTTCGTCCTGCTCGCTATATTTCAGGGAATTTGATTAAATCGATTTTTTTCTAAATTTTTCCTATTTAGAAATTAATCGACCCTATCCCTCACTCGCCAGACTCATTTTTCTCATTCTTTTTGGTATTGTTTTTACGAGTTTAGTGAAGACGTCTTGTTGAGCCTTGGGGACAGATTTCTTGCTGTCAGAGAATTATATTTCCTTTAAGTATCTTGTCTTTCAACATTTTTTTTTTCAAATATTGATTTCACTTTTTTTTTCCTCCATGACGATTCACTTACCTGTGGTTTACTGTAGTATATTACTGGCAGGTCGTCTTGGCTTGTGTGTGGTGGCCTCACAGTCTTGAGCGAGACGTATTGGAAGTCTCTTTGGAGGGCCTTCGTGAGGCATAAGTGCTGTATGCAAAAATTATTTTTCATTTTGGTTGCTTGAATTTTTTTTTTTTTTTTTTGTGGACTAGATATGAATTTTTTTTATTCTGGATTTTTTTAGTAGATTGTATATGATTTTTTGAAATTATTTTTTGGATTCTTTTAGTCGATTATATATGATTTTCGAATTATGTTTTGATTATTTTCAGAATTATTTTGGATTTAGAGTTTTTCCCCCCTCATATTCTTTTTTGTCTTTCTAAACTTTCACATCTAGTGTTTCAAAGGCACTTCACAGTCACAGCCTGATGTTATTTTTCTATACCAGATCTTGCACTCCTCGAAAAGCTGACAATGAAATAGACAAGGATTAAGGTCTGGCCACAATGGTTGTGTATATTGATGGTTTTGTGTTCTGTTCATCAGCGTCATAGCATCTTCTTCTCCCTATCCCCAACGGTCTTGCCATTAACGCTGGTCAACCCTCGTACCGTCGTGCTCAAGGGTCGTACCGTCGTGCTCAAGGGTCGTACCGTCGTGCTCAAGGGTCGTACCATCGTGCTCAAGGGTCGTACCGTCGTGCTCAAGGGTCGTACCGTCGTGCTCAGTGGTCGTACCATCGTGCTCAAGGGTCGTACCGGCTTGCTCAAGGGTCGTACCATCGTGCTCAAGGGTCGTACCGTCTTGCTCAAGGGTCGTACCATCGTGCTCAAGGGTCGTACCGTCGTGCTCAAGGGTCGTACCGTCGTGCTCAAGGGTCCTACCGTCGTGCTCATGGGTCGTACCATCGTGCTCAGGGGTCGTACCGTCGTGTTCAGGGGTCGTACCGTCGTATCCAAGGGTCGTACCGTCGTGCTCAGGGGTCGCACCGTCATACCCAAGGGTCGCGCCATCGTGCTCAAAGGGTAGTTCCGTCGTGCTCAAGGGTCGTACCGTCTTGCTCAAGGGTCGCACCGTCGTGCTCAAGGGTAGCAACGTCGTATTCTAAGGTCGACCCGTCGTGCTTAAGCGGTTGAATTGAATGTCAGGTGTTATTGTTGCTGCTGTAATAAGAACCAAGATCGTGCAAGTGACGAGGTCAGTATAAATGAGACTGATGTCTTGTGTTAACTTCACATTTACTTTAATTAATCTCTATATTCCATGCATATTTCATGATAAATGATAATAATCTTTACTGCAGAGTTTGATCAGCTACCAATGTATTTTCACGAAGTTCTCTGATTATATGCAAATTTTATGATTAATAATGATTTTTTTACGATTAATAATGATTTTTATGACAAGGTCATCCATTCTGAAGCATTTTACTCTCGAGTGAGAACATATATTGCATTTCGTCTCGAGTCGTAGGTTGATAATACCTACAAGGCAGTGAACATACACTGCCCAAAGTTGGCAGACCCTGAGAGGCAGTGGGCATAAGATTGCCTACTTTATATTCTACAGTTTGCATGTTAATTACCGTCCTCGACAGAGCTGCGAGAAAGTTTTCCCCGTCTTCATAGAAGGGGTTGGCAGCACAGCTCTGGCTGGCAACCATGACGTGAGCATCACAGTAGCTTCAGCGTCGACGCCTTTGAGCAGTCAGGCAGGAGGAGGAGGGAGGAGGAGGGGGGGAAAAAGTGAGTTAATTAAAGTCGGGATGTTCTCCGGTTTGTGTTTCACTTACAGCGAGGAGAGTGATGGTAAATTTCACGGTATTATTCCTCCTCTTCCTCTTCCGACCTCCTGCCTCTCCTCTCTTCTCCTCCTCCTCCGACCTCTTGCCTCTCCTCTCTCCTCCTCCTCCAACCTCCTATCTCTCTTCTCTCCTGCTTCTCCGACCTCCTGCCTCTCCTCCGACCTCCTATCTCTCCTCTCTCTTCCTCCTTCGACCTCCTGCCTCTCCTCCTCCTCCTCCGACCTCCAAATCCTCTTCCTCCCTCGCCGCATCCAGATGCCTCCTCCTCCTCCTCCTCCTCCTTCTCGACCTTCGCTTCGCCGTCAGAAGGCAAGAGGGAGGCCGTAGACAGGACAAGAACTGGTCTGTTACCCGTGTCATAGAGGGGGAAGATGGTAGGGTGGGGTTTCTGTCGCATACTTTATCTCACTTATATGTATACTTATCTCGTTTCCTAAGTGTCCTTTGTTGAGACTCTAAGAAGCCCGTTGTTTTATAACGATTTGCAGGGGGTAACGAGCTGGTCAGACAATGAATAGATTAGATTCAGCGACACACGAAGTCATTCCATGGGCCAGACGTAGCACGATGTTGAAACCAGGGTACAATAGTTTACGTTCTCTGGCAATTGTATCCGGAAAACCGGGAGAGAGAGAGAGAGAGAGAGAGAGAGAGAGAGAGAGAGAGAGAGAGAGAGAGAGAGAGAGAGAGAGAGAAATGCAATATCGCAACAGACTGCGAGAATAATCATTTTTTTTTCTTACCTTTTCTGAAAAATTTTATACTTTCAGTCTCGCTCCCTTTGAAGCTGATGTTAGTGGACGAAGGTTAATCATTGTATGAATACGTTGCCGAGCCATGTAATCTGGCTGGAATCCTATAACTGAATGACCTTTTTCTTATGGATAACCGAGTGTTCCAGCATTCACGAGAGCAACGTAAACCTCAGGATCTGCTTTAGGTAAAGGAAATATATATTTATAATGGAGTCAGCTACTGGAGCAAGGTATTTGATACGAATTAAGGATTGGAAAACCTTCCAACGATGTGTCATCTATACTCTCACTGACATTCTCGATGTTAGACCCGAGGAATATAACATAATGAAGACGTCAGAATATAGCATACTGGGACAAGGACAGTAGTAATTCGAGGACAAATGTAGATTACCTCCGTCCACTTGATGTACAGCTGCTCTCACACAGAAGATGCAACGGTTGCGTGGGTCCTTATGTCCATGTGAAGGGACATCACCACTCGTAACGGGGATTGCGTAGCCCAAAACATGAGATTCCTTCAAAGAACCTTTCCTCGGAAGGAGTCTTTGTCGTGGCTCGGACAGAGAATGGAGGACTGATCCAAAGAGACATTATGTGTGTGTGTGTGTGTGTGTGTGTGTGTGTGTTTCTGCATATGAACGCGCACCTTCATTTATTCGTATTCATATACCTCCGCGTTGTACAGTTAGGTTCGGTAAAACGCTATCACCTGGCTATGTGCGTTTGTTCGGAAACAACCAAGTATAGACCCCGTTGCTCACCATTGTGAGACGAAGGGTATTCGAGTACTCAGTATTTCGAATAGTTGTTTCCTATTATACAGTCCCATAGCCTATCGGTTAGCATGCCTGCCTCTTGCACAGGGGTCCCAGGTTCGATCCTGGCTGTTGGAGGTTTGTATGTTCGATATATATATATATATATATATATATATATATATATATATATATATATATATATATATATATGACCGTGATGGAATCAAGAGTGCAAGGAGGTTCTCGGAACCACACCCTGTGTTTGCTCGACATTGTTACGTTCTCACCGCCACAGGTCAATACCCGTTGGGCCATTCTCTACCAAAGTTACTGGAATATGGTCTCGGGAATCTTGATTTCGCATCACGTGATGTATCACCACATTATGCTTGCATTAAGGACTAACCTGCTCAAAGGCTTTACCTCCGGGTGATTTACGGTGTTGTACACACCTCTCTTGGCGGGTCTGTCTCACCAAAGACTCGCACCGAAGGACTGTATTCACACGCAGGAGGTTATTTCTACTGGGCTGAATCATTAGATATGGAATGAAAGGAGTTTAGTTCCTGGTTACACCGAATATGTTAATGAAGTAGCTTGAACGAAAAGGAATTATGGTTATGAAGGAAGAGGAGTTGTGATGAAAGAGAGAAAGGTTACCGAGGTGGGACGTGAGTCTGGGATGCCGTGCCTTTGCTTGTTTTTTTGTGATACATGATGGCGTTTTCCGCGTAAATGAACAGATCGGTTGAGTGAACCCGTTGTTGTCCTGTGCGTTTAATTGTTGCCCTAGTCCTGTTGGCTCACATTTAACTTCTCCCTCCCTATTTTCGTTCGTTATATTTCTCTCTCTCTCTCTCTCTCTCTCTCTCTCTCTCTCTCTCTCTCTCTCTCTCTCTCTCTCTCTCTCTCTCTCTCTCTCTCTCTCTCTCACTCTCTCTCTATCTATCTATCTATCTATCTATCTATCTATCTCTCTCTCCCTCTCTCTCTCTCCCTTTCTGACCTCTGTCTTTTTCCCCCTCAGAGAGCCAATATTTCAACGGCTGTCAAGGTTCACTCCTTAGTCCCTGTTTGTTGTTTTTTGTGTCCACCTCAGCCACACGAGGGCCGCAGACATTCAGCCTGCCCAAACGTACGCTTTCTCCACCTCGCATACAGTAACACATGACGACAAGTAAGTCACACAACTCATTCTTCGTCACTCTGTCGTGATGTAACTCTCCTGCGGTGAGCGCTACGCGCACGCCTTCCATTTTGGGGAAAATCCTTCCGTAAGTGTTCTCTCTCTCTCTCTCTCTCTCTCTCTCTCTCTCTCTCTCTCTCTCTCTCTCTCTCTCTCTCTCTCTCTCCCACCCGGATACATAACACCTTCTCCCTCTGCATCTGATTTTAAGTGTTGGACACATCTGGGTTTACATCCAATACCACATCTGTGTCCCCCCCTCCACCTTTTATATTAGATATTAAAGCAGTTAGAGCTTTGCTACTTTGAATTTCCCCTCCAATTTGAGCGAAATATGACCTCGTAAATAACATTAGTCTGCATTTTGGGGGTTCAGTGGCAACATTTTTGTTTTATTTTCTGGGCAAGAGGGAAGCAGTCAGACACGGGCCATTTTGCGAAAGAAGTACAGTTTTATCAGATGAGAGGGACGGGGGATCATATTGATTCGGCATCAGGATCAGGTAGAGATTGCACGTATTAAGCCCTTCGTATGAGGGTTACAAATTGCCTGTGTCTGTGGAAAGGCACATAGAATATTGCAGCTGCCGTACGGTGAGGTGGAGACTGAATATATCATTCTATTGTATTAGAGTTAGGGTTTATGTATGGTGATAGGAAGGGATGATTACCGAAGATTTAGGAGGTTAGAAGACCCTCAAAGAATTCACCAAATATTCACGAGGTGAGGTGGAGATTGAATGCATCAGTTAGGGTTTAATTATGACGATGGAATGGAAGAATATTGAAGTTACTCTATGGTGAAGTACAGAGTGAATGTATGGATTGATACGTAGGTTTATGGTTTGTGTGTGACGGTGGGAAGGGTAGCATATCGAAGACCCTAAGAAACAAAGAATCCAACATGACCACACAAGCAACGCTGTGCACCTTAGACCCACGCGTATCCGGTAAGGTAGAGACGAGTCAAGAGAAGCAAAGATGAGATGGTTTGGTGTGTGTGTGTGTGTGTGGGTGTGTCTGTGTGTGTGTATGTGTGTGTATATGTGTGTGTGTGTGTGTGTGTGGAGCGGCGATGGTCGAATTCGTGTCTTTGCCCCGCGTGGTTCATAACCCTAAGATGGATTTCATTGACGCGGATCGAAAACCGAACTCGCACGTTAACGTGTATGTTTGTTTTTCTTCCTATTCCTGTTATGCCTTCACTGTATTGTGACCTCTGACCTGTGTATGACTTCTCTTCTCTATCTTGCGTATGTCTCATGCGTGTGTGTGTGTGTGTGTGTGTGTGTGTGTGTGTGTGTGTGTGTGTGTGTGTGTGTGTATGTGTGTGTTGTCCCGACTCTGAGCAACCTTAAGTCACATAATCTTCAGTATTCTCTTCCCAGAGAAGCCATGTGATCCCTGAGGATCCGAGTATATCTACGTGCTTTTGAAACAAGCATAACTTATCGGTGCATCAGGGGGGGGGGGGGCACAACCCCCCCACCACACACACACACACACTCGCTCTCTCGCGTTCTATACCCTTTAAGTCTCCCTAAAGTAGCACCAATCTCAGCTTGCTGTGCGTGCGTGCAAGAAGACCATTGTTGGGTTACTCGAGACTTTACTTTTTTTTCCCCCGTCTCGATATGACTTCGTAAACCTATTGGATTATATATATGTTTATTTTCTCTCTCGTAGTTCCAGAGGTTTTTGGAGATGGGAGTCGATGTCTTGGAGTAAGTGGCTGGATGTAGAGGGAAGAGATGCTATCGGGAGGGGGGGACCATTTTATCCCAGCACGGTGGTGGTGGTGGTGGTTTGGGGTAAGGGGCGGCCAGGCAGCCAACAAGTGAAGATCACCACCACATCCACCACAGTTTCTTTCTTCGTCTATCCCTTCCACCCGTTTTCTCCAGGGTCCGTTCTATATATATATATATATATATATATATATATATATATATATATATATATATATATATATATATATATTTTTTTTTTTGCCGCTGTCTCCCGCGTTTGCGAGGTAGCGCAAGGAAACAGACGAAAGAAATGGCCCAACCCACCCCCATACACATGCCTTGATTCAATCCACTGACAGCACGTCAACCCCGGTATACCACATCGCTCCAATTCACTCTATTCTTTGCCCTCCTTTCACCCTCCTGCATGTTCAGGCCCCGATCACACAAAATCTTTTTCACTCCATCTTTCCACCTCCAATTTGGTCTCCCTCTTCTCCTCGTTCCCTCCACCTCCGACACATATATCCTCTTGGTCAATCTTTCCTCACTCATTCTCTCCATGTGACCAAACCATTTCAAAACACCCTCTTCTGCTCTCTCAACCACGCTCTTTTTATTTCCACACATCTCTCTTACCCTTACGTTACTTACTCGATCAAACCACCTCACACAACACATTGTCCTCAAACATCTCATTTCCAGCACATCCATCCTCCTGCGCACAACTCTATCCATAGTCCACGCCTCGCAACCATACAACATTGTTGGAACCACTATTCCTTCAAACATACCCATTTTTGCTTTCCGAGATAATGTTCTCGACTTCCACACATTCTTCGCCCCCTCCCCCACCCTATGATCCACTTCCGCTTCCATGGTTCCATCCGCTGCCAGATCCACTCCCAGATATCTAAAACACTTCACTTCCTCCAGTTTTTCTCCATTCAAACTCACCTCCCAATTGAATTGACCCTCAACCCTACTGTACCTAATAACCTTGCTCTTATTCACATTTACTCTTAACTTTTTTCTTTCACACACTTTACCAAACTCAGTCACCAGCTTCTGCAGTTTCTCACATGAATCAGCCACCAGCGCTGTATCATCAGCGAACAACAACTGACTCACTTCCCAAGCTCTCTCATCCCCAACAGACTTCATACTTGCCCCTCTTTCCAAAACTCTTGCATTCACCTCCCTAACAACCCCATCCATAAACAAATTAAACAACCATGGAGATATCACACACCCCTGCCGCAAACCTACATTCATATATATATATATATATATATATATATATATATATATATATATCATGGGTGCTTTTGCTTTTGAGCCTGATACTGTGGAACATTTTTTTTTTTTTTTAGAAAGTCTTTTGAGACGGAGATTCGATGAATGACGTTGCTTACACTCGTCGTATGCGAACAAATAGGCAGATCATGTATTTCTCCCATCACAACCTCCACCACGGGAGAGACCATTGTCTCCTGGAACCTCACACTGCGGCCTGAAATGTAATTTAAGCTGGAAATTACAGTAGAAGGGAGTGGCGCTTGTTGGGCCGTGAGAGAGGCATTTAGGTAGAAACATTGGACGAGCAGTTAGGATTGTGTGGGAATCATTTCTTTTTTCCCCCTTTTGGGTGATGCAGAAGGTTTTTAGCCATGTTAGAGAGGCAGGAGGAGGAGGAGGAGGAACAGAATGAGAAGGACAAGGGAGAAACAACACATGGGGGTAAACAGAGGCACACAGTGGGAGAGAGACGAGAAGTCAAAAACTAAGAAGCATCAAGAACTTTGCTCGAGTGATATATACGCCAGAGAAGGCATGTTGTGTGGAAGTACATGGCTGTAATATTGAAGTACATGGCTGTAACATTGAAGTACATGGCTGTAACATTGATGTACATAGCTGTAACATTGAAGTACATGGCTGCAACATTGAAGTACATGGCTGTAACATAGGAGAACATGGCTGTAACATTGTATCAAGGTGGATGCTGTAACCCACCCTCCCAT
>NC_092225.1:16103001-16108001 GCF_036320965.1 Panulirus ornatus
TTTTTCTTCTTCTTCTTTCTGTGCTCCTGTAATCCCCTCATCAGTGTCTATGCACGCCATCAAGATACGTCCAAATACCTTTTAAGTCATCCTCGAACCCATGTACTTGAAGATGCAGAGTTGAAGATAAGACCCATATATCCAAAGAGCAAGCTGTCATAAGATAATGTCCTGTGCCAGGCTTGAACCTGACAAATCGTAGAGATTTTAATCTTAATTTTGAGAACTTTCTGTCCCATGACAGACCTGGGTAATGTAACAGTCTATGTTGGGAACACCGAAGACATGGACTTAAGGCACGAAGCTTCGTGTGTATACAGTAGAAGACGTCATAACTGTGTACCGGACTCTCGTAACTACGACGTCTTAGGATAAGAGGAGACGAAGTTGATATTAAAAGAAAACACGATGGGTTTCAGATCGTAAATCAAATCTGAATGTTAATCCGAATGTAATTCAGCAGACCTGTACGACCTGTCACTCGGGGTTTTGAGAGAAGCAAGTGACGAGATCGCCATTCTGGTTATGTGTTTTTTTTTTTCCTCGTATATCTTAGCCGTTTGATGTTTCCCGCCTCAACAAGACAGCGCCAAGAACAGAAGAAGAGCCGCCTCGTTTACACGTTTCCATTCACTAGCTCTCATGTATAGTGTAAAGAAACTTTCGTCCACCATCGACAAATAAGCTTCACAGACCATTTCATGGTTTCTCCTAACCACTTACCATACACTGGTGTCATCATACTAACAGCATTTGGCCCCCCCATATACCACATTGATCCAATTTATTCTATCATATGCACGCGTTTCACCCTCCTGAATGTTCAGGCCCCAACACCCAGTTATATTTTTCTCACCTCATCCTTCCATTTGTCCTTTGATGCCTCCCTTTCTCTTGCTCCCTCCACTTCTGACAACGCAGGTCCTCCTAATCGGCCATTATTCGTTCATCTTCTCCTCATGTGAAGGCACTGAGTGAACCATGATCAAATGGCAAGGTATAAGAAGAGGGCTGGAAGCAGGAACATGTCACTCCTGCGTTTACGAAAAGTGACAAGAAATATGCAGTTAATTATCGTCCAATTAGACTCACTTCAGCACTCGGAACTGTGATCGAAACCGGTTTGGGATGAGCTTACAGATTTCTTGATTGGAGTTAATAGGACATGATCAACCTGGCTTCCATATCAACGTTCTGTTTGACCAATATCAGTTTACTGGAAGAAAACAAAAGCCTCAGACGGCAAATATCTGAATTCCCCCAAAAAACCTGTAACAAAAGTTGTTTATGAGAGATGGGCATGTACAATATAAGCTCATTGTATTGTGATATACAGTTTTACGACATTGGTCGAAGGATTGGCAAATGAAATTCATTGTGGAGAAACGTAAAGTAATGAGTTTTGGGATCGGAAAAAAAGATATGGAATATAAGATGTTTGGAAAACTGGAACAACTTGCCTGAGAATGTTATAAATACTATGACAACTTGCAGACTCAAGTTGCTCTTAACTGAAGAGAGAAATTAAGAATACAAAATCCATCTTGTAATCCAGTTACAGGCTAATAGTTCTTCTGGTATCAAATTGCTCTGTGTATTTACTGTGTATCAGGGTATAACGCACTCGAAGCCACTAATTTCACTAAGCGTATGGCACAATAGTCAGTAAGATGTCGTAGTTCATACATTCAGTATTATCAGCTTGTTTTATACCCCAGACGAACCACTGTTACATTCCTGGAGGAGGCACGCCTAGCCCCAAACGAACCACTGTTCCATTCCTGGAGGAGACACGCCTAGCCCCAAACGAACCACTGTTCCATTCCTGGAGGAGACACGCCTAGCCCCAAACGAACCACTGTTCCATTCCTGGAGGAGACACGCCTAGCTCCAAACGAACCACTGTTCCATTCCTGGAGGAGACACGCCTAGCATCACGTTTGTCCAGTACGAACCAGCTTGTTCTGCCTCGAGGTAATCGAACGACGAGATGTGGTGAGCGAATGGGTTGTGGGTAGGTGATGACGGTTCATCCCCCTGTCACAAGCAGTCGTGTTACAGAAGAGTATATGGGAAGGACCGATAACAGGAGACCTGGCGGTGTAAGGACGATGAGGAACACGACGTCGCCTTAAGTGGGTCGTGTTCATCACCCGATGGGCTGCCTGGGTTCCACGACTTCGCCTGCCTTCGTACAAGATTGTGAGCAGTGGATCCCTTCTCTCTCTCTCCCTCGAGTGTTCTGAGCCTCATGTTGCGATGGTACACTCCTGTAGATTTTTGACTGCAGTCGACAACTGTTGTAAATGTTCGTTTATGGAGATGGTTGGCAACAGAGTAGGATATAGAATCTTTATTTTCTGTTTGCGTATATTGCCTAAACCATCGCTGGAATGTTGGCATAATCTGTGGCTATAGAGAGGTGTTTCCGCTACTGTTAGTTGAGCCTGGCGTAGACTATGATAATAATACTTTCCTTATCAGTAAGTCTCTGTGATTATTAAAGATATTTTTTATAATATTTTTGTATTTATTTTGTCGCGAGGAATGAATTTTTTTGCAAGATATGGTTTTGTTTGTAGTGAAATGATAATTATATGATGTTACACCAGTAAACACAACCAGCAGCTAGTGATAAATGAAGTAAAAAGTACGACATAGAAAATGAAGAAAGAAACAGATGGAAAGAGTAGAGAAATATATGGTGAAAGAGACGTAAGGGAAAGAATAAAGTACAGATGTAAGGAGTAAACAGAAATAAAGCTGTAGCCACGTAGATGAAAAACAATTCAGAGGAACAAGAACAAGAACAAATATGATTAGCACCAGATATGTACGGTAGAGAAAATGAGACTCTCTCTCTCTCTCTCTCTCTCTCTCTCTCTCTCTCTCTCTCTCTCTCTCTCTCTCTCTCTCTCTTATTCTCTCCTCCCGCAGCCCTGTAGCAGCTGCACCACCCCCTCCCCTCGACCACTATCAGAGGGGGGACGAACCCTCTGCCACTTCCCTTCGGCAGATAGTCAAGTTCTTGTTCGACCTCGCTGCTGCTGCTGCTGCCTCAGCTCCCCTGATGATGTTTGACCCACACCCTCACCCCCTTGACCGCTACCTACACGTAGAGTACCCTCGACCATGTGGCCCGAGACTCGCTGCTCTGGTTATGTATTTCCACAACACTTGCCACTGTGGTTATAATATATATATATATATATATATATATATATATATATATATATATATATATATATATATATATATATATATATATATAGACGACTTTGGTCGAGTGTTTTTCCTGCTGCACTTCAGAAGGTGAGGACTCTTGAAGGTGTTTTGGGTGTCGGGTCAGTGAGAGAGAGGGAGAGAGAGAGAGAGAGAGAGAGAGAGAGAGAGAGAGAGAGAGAGAGAGAGAGAGAGAGAGAGAGAGCCTGCAGCTCTGGTCACGATGACAGGTTTACAACTTGTGTATCTGCTCACATACCACTTCCTTATCGCGTATGAATTTTTTTTTTACAGATTCTTTTTTTTTTTACGTCTTACGTTTAGTTCTAAGAGGTGCTGGCGTGCTTGTGTACATGTTTAGTGTCAAAATCGCCTTAAAGTACTTGGTCTATGAGGTGTTTATGGGGTTAGAAATGACGTATATTCGACCTAAGTTAAAATAAGCATCGCCGGTTTGGTCTCCTGACTTGAGGAAACGCAGAGATGTTGGAGGAGGGCCAAAGGAATGCAATAAGGATGGCACCAGAGGTGAGTGGAATGACTCCTGAGGAGCGTAGGGGAGCCCATCTTTTGCCCCCCCAGTGACGGAAAGGCGGATAAAGGGAGACAAGGTAATTACCCGTAGATTCTCGTAGAGGCATGGAGACAGGAGGAATAACAGGACGTAGAATGAATCGAGGCCAAAACGTCGCCAGGAAGGACTTTAAGGAAACCCTCTCCTCAGTAGGAGTAGGTAGACGCCGTGGAGCAGTGTGAGGAGAGATGACCTCTTAATCAACTGGGGACGTTGTTCTCGTCGGGCAACTATAGCATCAGCTCACACTCCCGCTAGTTAGAACAGACACAGCTATTCCCGTTGCCCCCAGAGCCAGCCAGCCAGCCAGCCCCCACCCAGTAAGCCAGCACTACTGAGGGTTAGGTCATCAGCGAGAGTGGGTGTTATCACGGACAGTATCAGCTGGTGGTGGGTGAAGCTATCCCTGCACACGGCTTAATACCCTCCAACTCGGCCTACCTCCCCGCTAGTGCTCCCGGAGGTTCGTTGTATCAGTCCACACCACACGGGTCTCCTACACCCACATACCCCGAGTCTGGCTCCAGCTTTACCTGGTGATGTGACGCTTGGAAGCCATCCATACGCTTCATTCTTCCCATCGCTTTACTTCCTTGAGCACCCGCTACGCGCCCCACTTCCTCCACTACCATCCCTCCGCTTCGTGTCCCTCATACTAACTCTTCATAGCTTGCAGTCTCTAACTTCGCCTCCCACATCTTGCCCCTCTCTTTCTCTTACCTCATGTACTCCACTTTCCACTCCACAACAGCCCCGTAACCTGTCGTCACTCATTCCACTCCACGTCCTTCTTTTATGACGAGGTGGTTAGTGGGGAACGAAGTGGTTAGACTCCTAAAGGTTAAGCGGGGAAATACAAGACAGTTGCGCAGACTTGAAGTTGCTTGAAGCGCGTGACCAAGTTTGCTCGAGGCGCGCGCGCACGAGTGTTTCATGAAATAAGTGTTTCCAGACCTTATTTATCCACCTCCGGTTTGGGAGGCGAGCTTGTTTGATGGTGTGTATGTTTTGATTCAGAAGGACAGCCAGGCGATCGTTGTCTGTAGTGGTGGAGTGAGAGGTGTTGTGCTCTGTGGCTTTTAGGCTCCGATAGGACTAGGCTTGTCCCGTGTTGTGTTGTGTTGTGTTGCTCTTCTGTTGCTGGACATGATTCTGTGTTGCGTCTTTGTTGTCTTCAGGTCTCGGGCATATGTTCTGTGCTCCT
>NC_092225.1:16110501-16118001 GCF_036320965.1 Panulirus ornatus
AAACCCATAGAATTTTGCCTCGAATCCCCTACAACATTTTATTTGAATCCCCCACAACACTACTGAATCCCTTTATCGGTCATGCTCGCTTATCTGTATCTGGCTTCAGAGACCCATCGTGTTACGTTCTGGTGTCAGGTTATTGAGGGTAAGTAGTGTGGAGGGAGGAGAATCAAAGAGATAATTGAACTGTCTCTCCTCGTAGTGTCTTCATGCTCAAGAGCAGTCGGTATCACCTTTGATCAGCAGTAACTGAAATAATCTAAAACAGTAGAGGGAATAAGACCAGTAGTTGACGTGGTCTGACTTGGTCTCTCTTCTGTGCGTCCAACTTTTCCTTAAAGCGACGGAGGAATGTTTCACATAAGTCGTTTTGTAATGGAATGGTCTGGCAGTGAGGAATACCCGTTAACCCTTACCGTTAGTTAACGCAGTACAACAGAGGCAGACAACATCGTTCCACTAACCAATCTGTTTGACCGCTACGGAAGCCATAGTGCAGACTGGCTTTTTCCCCTTTGAGTACGGCGACGTAACACGCTTGAGTACGTTGTCGTAGCACCTTGAGTGCGATGATTGGATTCGACGCACTCAAGGGGCTAAGTCGTCGTACTCAAGGGGGGGTAACCGCTCCTTCCCTGTATTACCACTACCGAGTTTGGGTGTGTGTATGTGTGTGTCTGTCTGTCCGTGCCATTCTTATTTCTGATTAATTTCTGTGCTCCTTCATCCCTGTGCATCATTATGGCCCCTGCGAATTCTCAGAGGACCGAGCTTCGTTCGTGTCTCTCTGTCTGTCTGTGTCTTCTCTGTCTGTCTGTCTTCCCTCGTAACGCCTTTGATCACGTCTTGGTCAGGTGGTCGTGTATATATTAGCGACCACCTATGTGGGCAAGTGGGTGAGCGGTCGTCGTCCGTTCTCTCATGACTGTAGCTGGTACCCGACATACCAACAGAGGCTGGCACGCTATTCCTAAGGAATGGGTTATGCGTGACGGGTACCACGAAGCGAAAACCCGTGACAAGGATGGACGCTCCGGCTCAAGTCGCACAGTACTGCCGCCCGAAGGAAGCAGAGGACTATAGTCAGTTGGTGGACACTGCCGCTGCGCTTCAGTGCTGGGGATTGCCCCTTTGGTAGTTGCCCTACTGTACCAGTGAGCGTAGCTGGACAACTTCCGACTCTCAGCTGTTGGTTGGAATGTACTGGATATCCAATCAACGAAGCTAGGGCTGAAAGTATGCAATCACTCGAGTTACTCGGCTTGTTTGCGTTACAAAAGCGAGTGATAATCCTGGACATGATTCACGACGGGTGTGAGTCATGTCCCGCACACAACATAAGGGAGAAACACTCGGTGTGCAAGATGATGGGTGTAATCACACAGTCACCAATGTGCTACTGGGAAGTCACACGCAAAGACCGGAATAACACATTGGTGCGTCTTTGAATAGATTTCTTTCTTTTTTTTTTTCGATTGGTTGATTTTTTCTGGATCCCACGACTGGAATTTCGAAGCATACAGGAAGAGGTCGCTGATGAAGGATCAGACTAATGTTTCTGGGGTGATGATGGTGGTGTTGGTTTAGAAATGTTATCTTTCTCTTGAAGGTGCAGCCGTTGGCTGAGGATTCTATGGCCGATGGCTTAGGTTTCTGTGGCCGATGGCTGAGGTTTCTGTGGCCGATGGCTGAGGTTTCTGTGGCCGATGGCTGAGGTTTCTGTTGCTGATAACACCGATGAATATCCTTGTTTACTAACGTGTGCTTTATATGATGTACTGGTTAGGGTAGCTGAGTACAATATTCACACAGGTCTGTCCAGGTTCGAATCCTGGGTAGGGCACTCGGCTTATAGTCAAGCCTACAGTTTATCTTTCCCTTGGGACTAATCGAGAAATGGGTACGTGGCAAAGGTATATATATATATATATATATATATATATATATATATATATATATATATATATATATATATGTGTGTGTGTGTGTGTGTGTGTATATATATATTCTTTCTTTTCTTTCTTTCAAACTATTCGCCATTTCCCGCGTTAGCGAGGTAGCGTTAAGAACAGAGAACTGGGCCTTTGAGGGAATATCCTCACCTGGCCCCCTTCTCTGTTCCTTCTTTTGGAAAATTAAAAAAAAATAATGAGAGGGGAGGATTTCCAGCCCCCCCGCTCTCTCCCCTTTTAGTCGCCTTCTACGACACGCAGGGAATACGTGGGAAGTATTCTTTCTCCCCTATCCCCAGGGATAGTAGATATATATATATATATATATATATATATATATATATATATATATATATATATATATATATATATATATATATATGCCATCATTACCAGAATATGCCATCTCATATGTGTAGCACATATGAGATGGCTATGTTAAGGGCGTTCACTTGACCATGTTATCTCAACTTCAGAATACATGAATGAATAAGCATAGCAGCAGTCCATGTAAATGTGGAATGTCTCGGGAACTCGGAGAGTGTTACTCTGTCCTTTATATTTCATGCAACCTTTTTTTTTTCTTCGCTGTATCAAGTTTACCAGGCAATCTACTACGCACATTCTACCGGAAGTCTGCCACTTCCGGACCGAGTCTTGCTTTTATAAAGAAGTTTATTTATAGATAAAGTCTTACACTGTGGTCTCGCGTCGCGTGCATATTCAAGCCCAAGTTATATAAACAGAAAACAAGATGATGGTGTATTCTCGAGGGAAAGAGAAGGAGGCGGGGGAGAGGGGGGTGTTCATAATTCTCAGCTGCAGCAGTAAATAGTGTCCCTTGCTTCTGGTGTGGCCCTTACGAGGTCTTAGAGACGCCTGTGCTATTTCTTTCTCTCTGTTGATGATTCCCTTTGCGAAATTTCTCAAGTCCTCACTATGCTTTCATTCTTGCCGATCCTCTGGTTCTATGCTCGTGTTTTATGTTCCTCCTACACGTGTTTTTTTTCTTCTGTTCCCTCTGTTGCCTCAGATGTTTCTGTTCCTCTTGACCTTATTTCTGTTCCTTCCGCTGGTCCTGCTTATGTGGCCGCTGTGTTTGAGTTACTCCTTCCCCCACCAGGTGGGTCTGTGTGTGTCTCCGTCCATGGTTTACGGTGGTGTTCATGTCTGCTGTAGATGATGGTTGTGGTTCGCACGACCCAACTACAGTTCATGACGCATTGAACACGACTGGTTCTAGTCCCTTTAAGAGTCAGGTCAGGGGTCAGGTCATTATCATCGTCCTATCCAAGGGTTGGTTGTACTGTCATGGTCAAGGGTTGTGTATACGTTCGTGCTCAGGGGTCATGTATACCATCCTGCTCAAGGGTCATGTATACCGTCATGCTCCAGAGTCGTTTATACCGTCGTGTTCAAGGGTCCTCACGACTTGCCCAAGGGGTTAATAATGCTTCCAGCCACGATGTTGGTCCAGTGTTTTTAATGTCCACCACTCTTATTACTCTTACTTGTACATCTTCTTCCATTCTTGGTTCTGATTCTTTTTTCTTTCTTTCTTGGCCTTCATTCTTTTCTTTCTTGGTCCTGATTCTTTCTTTCTTTCTTGGCCCTGATTCTTTCTTTCTTTCTTGGCTCTGATTCTTTCTTTCTTTCTTGGCTCTGATTCTTTCTTTCTTTCTTGGCCTTCATTCTTTCTTTCTTTCTTTCTTTTCTGGGCTCATCCCGGGCTGTAGGGGTTGAAGACCCCCCCGAAGACTTCACCAGTAATCCACCCTCGCCAGGTGTTATGTGTGTTCCTGCTTCTGTCAACATTTTCACCTTCCTGGATCCTGTCTCTCCTTGTAGCCAAGATCCTTCCCATGACTCACAGCTTCAAATCCTGGCTCCGTTACCGCTCCTTTTTCCCGTGTTCCTGCGTCTGGCTTTTCTCATATTCCCTCCTTAAGCTCCATCTTCTGGCTTTCATACTGCTCCTTTCCAAAGCTCTTCTTTTTGAGTCTTTGACGCTGTCTCTTTCTTCCCAAGTCTCCTCCTCTGACAGTGCAACTGTTCCTTTCCCTAAGCACTTGTCTCTGACCGTGTCTGTTTCTGTTCCGCGCCCTACCCTCGTTGCTGCTCCTTACCATGTCCCTGGCCTGGTTTCCCTGGCCCCGTTCCTACCCACTGGCCATGCCCGCTGACGAGTGACCTTGGTCTGTGAGTCTGTAGTGTGTCGTTCCTTTTCAGTTAGTTAAGTGGCGTGCTGCGCCTGGCAGGGGTTAATTAGGTCAGCGCCGGCCAGATGGTTCATGGCGGGTCATGACGTGAGGGGTTTAGAGTTGGTGGTGGTGGGAGGTTTGCTTAATTCCTTTGATGAGCTCGAGGGTAAGGCCCTGAGCACGAGGGTACGGCCCTTGAACACTTTAGCATGGCTGTTGAGCAGGAGGTAATGGCCCTTGAGGACGATGGTTCTGCCCTTGAGCACTTCAGCAAGTCCGATGACTAGGAGGTAATGGCCCTTGAGCACGACGGTGCGGCCCTTAAGGATGATTGTTTTCGGTCCTTGAACCCTACCCTTGGGTATGATGTACTGGCCCTTGACTTCATCATAGCCAAGGGTCGAGCCGTCGTGCCTTCGTTCTAAAGGGTCGCAACGTCTTCTTGTTCAAGGTCTGAACCGTCGTTCTGAAGGGGTCGCAACTTCGTACTCAAGGTTCATACCATCGGACTCAAGCTGGTACGTAAAGTCTTCCTTACTGTGAGGGTCAAAAGATATGTGTGATAAAGACCAGATGACAATCCTATCTTCAACGTCACTGAAGACACGATTGCTCATATTGTCATAAGTTTAGATCAGTAGAGGCGACTGTGTGATTGAGCTTAAAGAGCTCCAGGCAGTTACGACGATTGAACGATGTAAAGCTGTTAAGAGTAAGAGTAGTTAAGACGTGTCGTCAGAGTCAGCGGTAGTTAAGCATGGAGGATGTGCAAGTTGTTAAATGTGACGTATTGCGTAGTTTTATTGTTAGTCTTCTTAGAATGTTACGTGGTTGATCGAATTGTGGTCATTAAAGTTGACGTAGATAGCGTCTGAATTAACACATAAAGTGTGAGTTAAGTAATTACTCTCGATATAGTAAATGATTATGGATAAATTGTATGTACACAAGTTAGCTTAGACAGCGTCTCAGAGGTCGGATGAAAGACTAGAAAAAATATCCTAGGCTTAGCCAGACATGAAGTTTGTTTAGAAAACATGGTCGAAACCTTAGATAGGTGTACAGTGTCTTGTGTCATTATTTGTCTTTACATTACATGTAAAATGATTCATGTTTTATATATTTTTTTGAAAGGTAACTGAAATAATTTGCACTGCCATCTACTGTCACATTAAGTAAAAGAGTAAACAAATTTATGCCAGTAATTGCATTTTTTTTTTTTTTGAGCGTAAAACTTTAAAAGCTTATTATGTTGGGAGTTAAAGTGGTGGATAAGTTTTTGTTCATATTTAACAGCGTGGACGTTTAGCGGTGTGTCTTAATGTGGCTGAGGCGCTGAGTTGTTTGGGCCCTCAAGGAATCTTTGAAGTTAATTTTGACAGTTAAATTTGTTCTTGTTTATAGTTTTGGGCGACAGGAATGTACAAGATAAGCCAGTTTGTCGATGAGGAATGATTAGGAGAAAGAAACCAGTTAAGTTCTCTGTTGGCTGGTTGTTTAAAGAACCATCAACATTAACTCCTCTGGGTTTACTTGGGTCCACCTGACACTCTCCTGTGTCGATCTGCGGTAAGCAGTGGACGCCCTGTGCTTTGCCTCCACCCACCCACCATCATTCCCTTCACCCACACCATCGCAGAAATGCATGAGTTATGTATACTCACACCAATAGAAGTTAACCTCAGGTAGAATGTGAAGTCGTTGGAGTGAGAGTGTAAGGAAAATAATGAGTATATTCAGGAAAATGATAGACGGAAATACTTAGAAAGGAGATTACGAAACAAATTCTTAGAATTTTCTTTTTCTCTTGTGTATTGAAAGGCTAGTGTACAAGCCAACCTGTTTGGCTGTTTGGTTGATTGTAGTACGACAAGCGGCCCAGATTGTGTGCTGTGCTTATTCCCTTGAGCACGGCTGTGCGACGACCCCCCCGTAAGCACGACTCAAGGGCTTTGTGAGCACGATGGATATCACCCAGCACGGCCTTTGATCACGATGGTACGACCCCTGAGTAAGACAGTACGATCTTTTAGCACGACGACGGTACGACGCTTGAACACTTCGGCATGGTCTTTAAACACGACGGTACGACCCTTAACCACACTAGAACCGTCTCTTGAGCACGACAGCACGACCCTTAAATTTGCGTGACCTAGGCCCTCAACCAACAACAGCCCTTGATTAAGGGGTCAGGTCAAACGAACGTGTTGGTGTGCCCGAGGGTCGTCCTACCCTATCGTGCATAAGGGTTAAACCGCAGTGTTCAAAGGGTTGTGTGAGTTTGAGGGGGAGGTGCGAGGAGGGGGGGTAGGGGGCTACCCATCTGCCTCCTGGTTCACTTAGGGCAACACAGAGCTAAGTGCGCTAACAGAATTACGTCTGTGGTAATTTGTGGGCTTTAGGTCCGGCCTCCTAGCCGCCTGGTCGGAGCCACGGTCGAGCTAATGTATATATATACAAACATTTCTCGTACGTTCTGTTTTGGTCGGTACATGTTGGGGATCGCAGTCAGTCTGCGAGGCGTTGCTGGACACTGACGTAGAAGGTAGCTGTAGGAGCTGACGTGGAGCACTTTAGAGAACATAGGGAGATAGATAGATATCGATCGCGTGTGGGGCAGGCCAGCAAGGATTTCTTTTAGGCCTACGGATCGCTGCCTCTTAACAGCCAGAGTGAGCTAAGAACGAGCATGATTGATTTATTCGCATACCAATTTGTGGGGGAAGATCTACGATAGCATCGTGTGGTATACGTAGGATAAGGTGAGGTAAGGTCTCGGACCAAGTTACGGGGCCAGAAGACCTCCCAAACCATCGTAAGGTATACGTAAGGTAAAGTAAGGTCCCAGACCCAGCTGTGGGGGGTAGGAGACCTCCGAAACCATCGTAAGGTATACGTAAGGTAAGGTAAGGTCCCAGACTCAGCTGTGGGGGGTAGTAGACCTCCGAAACCATCGTAGGGAAGGTTAGATAAGGTATACGTGAGGTAAGGTAAGGTATGAATCTCTTAAGATTTGCACTGTAGTAGAGTATGATAAGAGTTCCCAATAAGTTACCCACTTTTTGAGGCGGAAATTCTTCAGAAAATAATTAAGATGAGCGGAGTCCACAGCACGTTTTCGCAGTTGTTCAGGTACGATGATTTCCATAACTGGAGCGGTTACGACGACACGACACGGAGCAGCCTTCTGCCCGCGGTACGATAACGTGTACACCACTTCGGGAATCATGGTCTTGAGAGACAGTTTGGATAACAGATAGGCTTCTCTTGGGCAGACTGTTGGCACTGGCTGTGGCTGAGGTGTGATAGGATGCGTTCGCGGCTTCCAACAGCCTGGCCGACCA